>NW_024080995.1:708233-960192 GCF_003009895.1 Hyaena hyaena | reverse complement strand
TATATTTTGCCATTTTTACTATGATATGCCTTGTAGGAGGTCGATTCAGATTACGTCTGAGGGGGGTCCTCTGAGCCTCTTGTATTTCAACGTTTACTTCTTTTCCCAGGTCAGGGAAGTTCTCTGCTATAATTTGTTCCAGGACTCCTTCAGCCCCTTCCCCCTCTCTTCCTCTTCTGGGATTCCTGTGATACAGATATTGTTGCGTTTGACCGTGTCGCTGAGCTCTCGAACTCTTCTTTCCTCTTCCTGGATCAGTTTGTCCCTTTTTTTGTCAGCTTCTTGTTTTTCTATAATGGTGTCTTCTAAATCACTTATTCTCCTTTCTGCCTCTTCAATCTGTGCATTGGAGGCCTCTAATTTATTATGTATCTCATTTATCGCATTTTTTAATTTTTCATGCCTATTTTTATTTTCCATTCTGTCTGTAGCCATAGTTTCTTTGATGTCCCCTATGTTTTTTTCAAGCCCAGCTATTAATTTTACCATTATTCTTCTAAAATCTTGTTCATTTATGCTGCTGATATCTGTTTTGAGCAGTTCATTAGCTTTCATTTCTTCTTGGAGTTTCTTTGGAGGAGAGGTCTTTCGTTTCGTCATTTTAGTTAGCTTTCCAGCTCTTGTTGGTTTTAAAGACCTGTTATGCCCTCTGTATCTATGAGCGCTGCTCTATCCAAGAAGGCTCTTTGACTGTCCAGGGCCTATACTTTCAGAGAGTGTTTTTTGAATGGTATCTCTTGGTCTCTCTTGTTGGGACCTTGGTTGTTTTATTTTCCTATTCATAGTGATATTTGGGACTCTCCACCTTGTGTACTATGGCTTGTTTCTTGAGGTAGCCCTGGAAAAGAAAACAGACAGACAAACACACAGGGAGCAGTAGCACACAAAAGCACAGGTTAATTCAACTAACATGCAAAGCGAGACGGAAAAAGAAAAAGTTAAGAGAAAAGATGGAGGAGGGAGGGCGAATAATAGGGAGTAGAAAATACATAAAAGGGTCAAAAAGGAGAAAAGAAAAGGAAAAAAGAAAACCGATGGACAAAGAACGGTTTAAAGAATATAACCGGATTTTCCCAGTTACAGTTAAATAGCCGTGCGTATGCAGTGCTGGTTGAAGAGCATAGAGAAGCAGGGAGAAGACCGGGCGGGATGAGGCAAAATTGGAAGTAGAATGAACAGGCAGAAGGGATATGAAGCTTTTTTCAAAGAGGTAAAGGGTAGAATATGGTTCAGAATCAGAATGTTTTAATATATCATGAATTAATGCAAACATTACGAGGAGAGGCTGACACAAAAAGATCCATATTGACAACTATGCGTATACAAAACTCATATCTTAATCTTCTTTTAGACTCAGTAACTAGACTGATGATAGTTATTGTGAAAGGCAGAATGCAGCCCCCCAGAATGTCCACATCTTAATCCCCAGAACCTGTGAATATGTTACCAGACACAGCAGAAGGGTGATTAACTTAAGGGAGTTGAGATAGAAAGGTTTTATGAATTACCACAGGTGTAAGTAGTGTCTTTAAAAGAGGAAGGCAGGGATGTTAGAAAGAGAGTCAGAGAAGGAGATATGATGTCAAAAGACAGGTAGGAGGAGTGTGCGACCTTAACTCAAGGAATGTGAGTAACCTCTGGAAACTGGAAAAGGCAGGAGCACCAGCTTTTCCCTGTAGCATCTGTAAGGAAGGCAGACCTACAGACACCTTGACTTTAACACGGTGAAACTAATTGCAGGCTCTGATCTCCAAAACTGTAATTAATTTGTGTTGTTTTAAGACACTAAGTTTGTGGTAATCTGTTACAGCAGCAATAAGAAACTAATACCATTATTTTACAAGGTCTTCAAATATTGTTAAGGAATGGTTGGCTAGTATGCAATTTTGTACTTCTGTTCTTACCCGATGAACATATTTCTATATTTCAAAAGCAGATCTTTGACTTCCTTCTATTTGTAGTTGATGATGTGAATGACTATAATATTAAGTAATCAAGAACATCAATAAATCCTAGTTTTGGATGATCTGTATTTGATAGGCAGCACATACTCACTTAAAAAGGGTGAGTTTACCAGAAGGAGGAGGAGTTTGGCAAAGGAAAGAGAGTGAGAGAGAGTGAGAGAGAACATTATGAAGACAGAAATAAAAACAAAAAGTTTACACGACACGCTTGCTTCAATTCGTGTTACTTCTGTGGCTAATATATTTTATATCTAATATATGTGCATTGTTTAAATAAAATCCACTAAACTCCACCTAGTCATCTCTGAATAAGAGCAGTATTTAGACTAACTTGGAGCATAACAAGATGGTTTAAGTTTTCCTTTCTTTCAAGCTCCTGGCTGCTGTCCATGGCACTGGGACAGTGACACCACTGAATAGGTTCCTTTAAAGGATCACTTTAGGCTTCACTACGATCACACAGTAAATTAAGGGTTTCTTGATTCAATTAATTAATTTTGCCCTCAATGTCTTTAGACACCAAATGACAAATTATTTGATTTTCACAATAGATTACTTAAATGACTCATGTATGTTTCTAATGCACAGTTGTAATCTTTCTCAAAAACCCCACTCACTTGTGCAATCAGGTGAATTTACCTAATGCCCCAAGAGAGACTGTTTCTCCCTCTCTCTTGAGGTTGAAAAAGACCATTCAAACATGAGCTGGACTCAATCAAAAGAAAAGGAAACACTCACTGTATTTTAGTTGTGCTGTCTCATAATGCATTAATGCGAACCATGAAGAGAATTTCGAGAATATGAAGACACAAGGTTAAGGGACTGTGCACCTACATGGGCATCAATGATTAAACACGATATAAATAATTAAATATGGTATAGTTTCCAGACTATGTTATTTTCATTCCCTCCAAGGATCAAAGCCTCTGGTTTTGCATTCAGTGACCAGTTTGTCATCTCCTGCATTGAGTTCTGCATAATATCAGGCCTTTAAAAGTACAGGTGAATCACGATTGCAGTTAGGCTTCTACTACAGTCATTCCATTAGGTGCTTAAAGTTACATTTGCCCCCTAAACCTAGGCATGTGGGAACTATGGGATTAATTTACCTCTAGTCTCAGAGCAGGAAAGTTCTTTTCAGGCAGTTACGTGTCATAGCCTTCTGACTCTCCGTCTCCCACCCTCCTCTCTCATCAATGTTTCTGAGGTAATTTCTGTCAAGCATGATGTATTTTGTAAAGGCTTTCCCCCTGGGGGGGAAACATTTGATGAAATAAAAGGTTTTTCTTTACCTGAAAGTAGTTTTTTGTGGAGCTGAAGTAAATAGTTTAATGAGAAAGATCATTACTTTTTTTTATTAGAGGAATATGAAGAATGATTATTTTCATTTCCATATAGAATATAAGAACATATTTGGTGACAAAGCAGCAGTTGAAAGCCTTGGCTCAGCTACTTGTTCATCGTATAAACTTGAGTGAGTTATTTCACGTCATTAATCCTTAATTTTCACATCTATTAAATGAGGAAATTAATACAGCACAAGATTTTTGTGAAGGTAGTTATATAGCACCTGAAGGAGAAGAGGTATTTAAGAAGTAGCACCAAATAGAATTTAAGAAATTGCACCAGTGTAGCACCAAATGGGTATTTCTTCTATTTTGTCTTCTCTGGTATCATTTCTTCAACTTAGTGCATGCCTTTGGGGGAAAATACTTCATCTCAATGACTTCTGTTTCGTCACCTGTAAAGGTAGAAGCTCACACTCCATGGTTTGTAAAAATGGAAAGGTGTTTCGGACAAAGAAGTTTTTATTTCACATCTGACAACACCTTAGTCTTTTACAAAGACCCCACTTAGAAGGGCTTTCATTGAATATTCAGTGGAGCAAATGCTAATGAAATTTTCAACGTGAATTATAACCCCATTTTGAGATGATAAGACAAGGGGCTACAGTCTGTTAAGTGATAGTTTTCCAAGCTTTATTAAAACCCTAAACGGAGATACACTGCCACCTTCATTGCCCTTTCCAGTTAATCGAAAAAGTCACTGGCCCTTAGGGACTCCAGATCCAAATTCAAGAGAGATGAGGCTTACATATCATAAAAGTGTTTATTATATTTACATTCACATACTCAAAGAACAAACTTCAAAGACACCACAAGGACAGGAATGTTTCATTTTATGCTTTGTTTCATTTTATACAGGTTTTCTTAGTGGTATAATTTGTTGTTGTTTTTTTCTTTTTAATAATATAAGTGCTCTTTGCTTGTGTGTGTGTGTGTGTGTGTGTGTGTGTGTGTGTGTGTGTGTTTTCATTCATTTATGTGTTTTTTGTTTTAGTGCTCCTGTCCAGTACTTTATGTTAGCTGGTTAGCTCTGTGATCTGATGGTAAATTCCCAGCTAAACACATTTTTGCATGGCCTTAAAGACTTCCAGAGGAAACTGCCATCTCATCTCATTTATGTCTCACAGTGATATATGTAGTCACAATATGACATTGTTAAAGAATGCAGTGCCAGTAACCACAGAAAGAGGGTAAGCAACATTGTCTCACCTTCAACTGGGAAAACTGCTGTCAGTTCATGGACTGGCATACCGTGACATTTTACTTGGAAAACTAGTGAGTTTTCACTCTCTGTTAGAGGAATATAGGCCAGCCCTGCTGCCTCTGATGTAAACCCACATTTTTTTTTTTTTTTTTTGTCCATCCTCTCTTCCCCAGATGTTTATCCAACATTTCTACTTACTGACTGAATTCATTCAAGGAATACCACTTATGACTCGTTTTCCGCTTCCCTGTCCTTCCATGGCTGATTTTCATATTCAACCAGGTTCTTTTAGAGAATCCTCTCATCATAAGGAAAAAGCAGAGGAGGACATAAAAAGAAATAAATTGGTAAAATATATTGAGAAGGATGATTAAATAGGGAGAATTCGGGGCCTTATTTGTGGCCTTTGATCCCCCCCCACCCCAAGGGCGATGGAGATGAAGTTCCAGTCACTGAAATTCCACTGGCAATCCAAAGGCTATCCTGAAGTAAGTCAACATAGGAATTCCTTCGAAGGCACCCTGAGAAATAAACTTCCATTTGCTGTGGGGAAACCTGAAAGAGACCAACTTTACTAAGTGATCAAAGTTAGTATCACCAATAAAAAGACAATTTGATATCATCTACCTTCTGATGTGATATACTGTTAAGGGCAAAACACCAGCCCTGTGGTATCCTTGCCAGAATTAGGTAATCTCAATTTAATCGTGAAAAAAAAATCAGAAAAATCCACACACAGAGAGTTCTATGAAACAGGTGGCCATGGCTCTTCAAAAGTGGTTAGGCCCTGTTGGAAAAATACTGAGCCACTGCCTAACAGACATGACAGCAGAGGTGAGGATGGGCACTTTCACTGAAAATTGGACCACAGCAGACGGTGTTAGTGGGAAACTAGGAACAATTCTTTTTTTTTTTTTTTAAATGTTTTATTTATTTCTGAGAGAGAGAGAGAGAGACAATGTGAGCAGGGGAGGGTCAGAGAGAGAGGGAGGTACAGAATCTGAAACAGGCTCCAGGATCTGAGCCAGCTGTCAGCACAGAGCCCGACGCGGGGCTCGAACCCACAAACTGTGAGATCATGACCTGAGCCGAAGTCGGATGCTTAACCAACTGAGCTACCCAGGTGCCCCAGAAACTAGGAACAATTCTAATAAGGTCTGTTTATTTCCTGGTTTCAAAATTATACAGTGTTTAAATAAGATATTAAGATTAGAGAAAGTTGGACAATTGTTATATGGAATTCTGTGTAGTATTGCACCATTCCAGTAAGTCTCGATTATTTGAAAATAAAAAGTTAAATGTCCTGATTTTTGTTGAGGCATTGCTAGCACTGTGGAGTGGAGGATCATGATCTCTTTTATTTGAATTTTTAGAAGCCTAACAGATTATTATTCTCATATCCCCTTGTAGAAAGTGACCCTTAGCTTCACACCCCCCCTTCACACCTTCTAAAACTTTGAACATATCAGCCATTTCTCTCTGCCTATAATTTCAGGATCTCTGCAATCATTATTTTCTTAACAAGGAGAATTTGGAAAGCCTAATCAATAGTTCAGAAGTTGAGTATATGGACAGCCTTACAGTGAGATCTGCATTAAATTAATATCCCATTTCTGTTCACTGAGTTTCATTACATTTTCAGGAGTAGAGTCCTTATCTTGTTTTTATTGTAGTTGAAGTCGTTCTTTAGACCCTTAGTTCTGTCTTGACTTAACGGTCCTTCCAAATCATTGCTTCAAGTCCAAGAACTCCAATGAACTCTTGTCTCAGACTCAAACTTCAGGAACTATAGCTGTCTATTGCCCTTTTGATTCTGATTTGACAGAAAGTTTCAATTTTTATAATACATATGAACCCTTTCAAAATGCCTACCCTCTTTGCAGGGGATATAGTCTTCTCATGGATTTCCCAATTGCTTATGAAGTTTTTATTTACTTTATCTATCTATCTATCTATCTATCTATCTATCTATCTATCATCTATCTATCTTCCTCCCTCCCTCCTTTCCTTCCTTCCTTCCTTCCTTCCTTCCTTCCTTCCTTCCTTCCTTCCTTCCTTCCTTCTGTTTTGGGCTAGGCCTTTTGATGGCTAGAACTTCCTTAACTCCATAGGCTCTCCTTTCTGGTCTTCCTCACTATGAACCAAGCCCCAGGATTGATACAGTAATGCTTTCTTTAATATAGTTGCCCTTGTTCATTCCTCAGACAAAGTCCTTCACCTGAACTTAGAAGTCTGGAAACTTTTGTCAGAGTTGAAGTTCAGGGTATTTAGCATGGAGTGGAATGGCCCTGACAAGTCAGAGTAGATGTGGCTCTAACAACTGGTACAGCCATCCTTATAAACACCCTCTTCCTAGACATCAACCAACTTGTAGACATGGAACCATATACTTATTTTAGCACCTGCTTAGCACTCACTGTATTGTGTATGGAAACCAAATAGTTAACACATGTTCTTGTTTGGAAAGATATTTCTTTGTCTGTTTAATGTGTAGTGGTGAGTGAATGCAATGAATTCCAAACACCTGAAACAAATTCAAGCTCCATTAATGTTTCCCATCTATACCAACTACCAAATATGATGATTTATGGTACTTAATAGTGTACTAACTTGTTTTATGTCAGTGTAAGTCATTTATCGGATGCCATGAGACAAATTGCTCTCAAGCATGGTAATGCATCTTAATGTATGCTGTTCTCTTTCCCCTTCCCCCATTTCTGAAAACATGTCAGGAGTTTATGTTTAAATTAATCAAAGTGTTCTGATGCCAACCTTGATTATATGTCAGATTTTTTTAATTAATGATAAAGATAATATAAAATATTTCCATTTTTGATCAAGATGATTTTATAATTTAAGATCTAATCTCTTTTCCATTTACCTTATTTTTTTAATTAATTATTTTGAGCCGAGAGAAAGCATGAGTGGGGAAGGAGCAGAAAAAGAGGGAAGAGAGAATTCCAAGTAGGCTCTAGGGTGGAGCCACATGCAGGGCTTGAACTCACGAACTGTGAAATCATGACCTGAGGTAAAATCAAGAGTCAGATGGTGGGGGAAAGGGAGAGAGGCAAACCATGAGAGACTCTTGAGTGCTGACAAAAACTGAGGACTGATGGATGTGGGGGGGGGGTGGGATGGGCATGGAGGAGGGCACTTTGGGGATGAGCACTGAGTGTTATGTGGAAACTAATTTGACAATAAACTATTTGTAAAAAAAAAAAAAAAAAGAGATGCTTAACTGACTGAGCCACCTTGGCGCCTCTCCATTTACTTTTATTTTTAAATGTTAGAAGTAATTTTCTCCTTGTGTCTTAAAAAATATATTTGAAATTTTCATAGGAAAGGAAATTCAAGCTATGAAAAATAAAAACCAACCAGGAGTTCCACAGATATTCTCATTCTCTCTCTCTCTCCCTCTCTCTGTCTCTTTCTCAGACACACATGCACACAGAGGGTTTTTAAAATATTTCATGTTTAGAAGTACAGTTGAGAAGTATGGAATATATGTGTCAGTATCTCCAAAAAGATTTATTTTTCCAGGAACAACAATTGGGTTTTCGCTGAGATGTTTCAATTCTACTTTTTGGTTTATAGCTATAGTCTTTTTGCAGGGCCTAATCGTTTCTGAGGTTATCCCTGAATGTCTCCCCTCAGCCTCAGTGGCCTGTCCCCGGGCCACTGGAGTGAGAGGCTCCATGCTGCTGCTAATGGTAAGCAAGTAGGATAACTGAGCACTGGACGCCAGCCAGGTGTTGTGCTGAGAGCCCCACAGGCATTGCTGCCATTTAATACAACTACATAAGGATATACGAACTATCATAATTCTCACTTTACAGCTACAGGGAGAAATTGAGTCCAAAGGTACACCATTGGTACATAATAATAGAACAGCAATTTGAACCCAAGTTATCTCAATCCAGAATCCCCAACATTAAAATACTACTCTGGAGGCACCTGGGAGGCTCAGTAGTTTAAGCATCCAACTTCAACTCAAGTCATGATCTCGCAGTTCATGGGTTTGACCCCCATGCCAGGCTCTGGTCTGACAACTCAGAGCCTGGAGCCTGCTTCAGATTCTGTGTCTCCCTCTCTCTCTGTTCCTCCCCTGCTCACACTCTCTCTGTCTCTGTCTCTGTCTCTGTCTCTCTCTCTCAAAAATAAATAAACATTTTTTTAAAAAGTTTAAAAAAAAGTTTAAATACTACTTCTGAGTGCCATCTGGATTCAAGTTGCCCATTTTCATACAGGATCTCACAGCTGTGTTTCTGGTATGAATGGATCTGACAGTCATAGAAATCACAGAATCTCTTAAATGTTGAGTGCTACAAACCACATAGCCTAAATTCTAAATTACATAGTTTTTCAGATTCATTAACATCTTTGAAATTGGGATGCTTTATTATCAGTGGTATTTCACAGTTTGTCAGGATTTGTCCCTTTCTTACAGGTACATAAAATAATGTCATTTTACTTTTGATAAACTATAGCATAAATAAAATACATATTTTGAATAAATACACTAAAAAGTTATTAAATGTTCATTGTGTGCCAGGAATGTACTAAACACTTTAAATATATTTTCTCTTAATTTTCATAACTACCCTATTAGTAAAAGCTACGTCAATATCACCATTATACAGATGAGAAAATAGAAGCTTTTGTCTAAGGTCTTTCTGAATAGAAGTTCAAAAAGGAATCTAACTCAGATAGGCTGAGTCCAGAGGCGTTGTATTATGCCTAATTTGTTAATAGGGTTTACAGTAAGCAGCATTTTCTACTTTAATAAACATTTAAATGTGTGTAAAATAACTGTCACATTAACAAGGAGCTTTACAAAGAAGTGAAAGAATCAATGGTGGCTTACTTTGTAGGAAGGGTAAGTGCTATATTTAACTTATTTCTTTCTTCTTTTAGGGACTGGGAGTGGAAGCAGAGATTAATATAGTATAACTTGACCCAAAAATAGATATTTAGAGATATTTAAAGGAAAAGAGAAAAATATTTTTTTAAAGAGAAAAAAAAACTTTGAAGTTTAATACTCATTAGAAGACACACTTATTTCTCCAGTTGACTGAACCAAAATCTAGAGAAAAAGTTTAACCCTGAGAATTTTTGAAACCTAAAAGCTGCTATAGCAGCAGAGAGGCAGTCAGAGAGGGAGGAGATAGAAATTCAAGACAAAGCAAAAAAAAAAAAAAAAAAACTGAATAAACAAGAATATAGTCTGCTTCTTCTGTTTTGGGTGACTTTTTTTAATCCTCTGAAATTCTTACTACTACAGTCACTGAAATTCAGTCTTCTTTTTCTCTAATATCTATTTTTGACTCTATGTAGATAATATTGCCTTATTTATCCCAAATTTTACTCTTACCTAAGTTCTGTTTTCAAACTTTCAACTTGTTCTGAAAACTTCTCCCTAGACATTCTTCAACCACTTCAGAATGCCTGAGTCTGAGGTCATTATTCTCCACCTAAATCAGCTTCTTACCCAGAGCCCATATATTTACAATGACAACACCTTGTGTGCAGTGATGGAGGGTCCTCTCTGGTAGTTTAATTGAACCTGGTCATCTGCCTTCTACCCCACCTACATTTCTCAGTTTCTCTTTTCACTTTTCATTTTTACTACCTATCCCTTATTACTTCATACCTGAATTATTACAATACCTGCTGTGATACTGTGATTTATAATAAGTATGCATTTGGTCTTTGACCCTGGGGCACAAATCTCTTAAAACCCTTGGGATTTCCTATGAGAAGAATGGTAAAAATATCTTTTGTTATATCAATGAGTTGACTTTTTGGAAAGCCCTTAGGTAATCTCAGGTTGGGGGGTGGTTGGTAGCGGAGCCAATCATGTGATTAGAGCGTTAGAAGTTTAAATATTCCCCCACCAATACTCCCCTCTACCAAGGGGTAGAGGTGGAATCAGTTGCCTGTGGTCAGTGATTTAACTCATCATGATTATGTAATGAAGCATCCATAAAAACCCAAAAGTATGGGATTCCAAGAAACTTTGGTTAGTGAACATGTGGAGATTCAGGGAGAATGACATTCTTGGAGAGGGTGTGGAAGCTCCATATCCCTTCCTACATACCTTGCCCTGTGTATCTCTTCCATCTAGCTGTTCCTGAGTTATATCCTCCTATAATAAACCAGTACTCTAGTAGGTAAAATCTTTCTTTGAGTCCTGTGAGCTGTTCTATCAAATTAATTGAACCAAAGAAAGAAGTGGATCTTGGGAACCTCTGATTTTATAGCCAGTAAGTCAGAAGTGCAAGTAACAACCTGGGCTTATGACTGGCATCTGAAATGGGGGCTAGGGGTAGCTGGTGGCAGTCTTATAGACAGAACCCCCTTAACCCCTGGGATCTGATGCTGTCTCTAGATAGATAGTGTGAGAATTGAGTTGACTTCCAGGATACCCAGCTAGAGTCCCAGAAGTTGCTTGTGGGTATGGGAAACCACACACACGTTGGAATTGGGCCCAAGAACCCAAAAGAACTTTCTTTTTAGTATCTTAGTTCTTCTAGAATAAACTTTTGCTGAGGCTTGATCCCAAGTAACATAGTCACAGACCCTCTAATTTCCACACTTGTGGACTTGTGTACCATATCATACACTTAAATATGTATATGCATTCTGTTCTTTAGTGCTCCATTATCAATTATAGAGTCACAGGCCACATGTGGTTACCTTAAATTTTAATTAAAGCCAAATAAAATTAAAAATTCATTTCCTTTCTCTCAATAGCCATATTTCAAGTTCTTAATAGCTACACATGGCTAGCAGCTACTGTATCAAACAGCATGGTGCAAAGCATTTCCATCATCAAAGAAACTTCTATTGGGCAGTATGCCCTAGTAGCTAGCCTATAGGGCTCCACTTTCTCCATCTGAAATGCTCTGAGTAGTTTCTAAGTGTTCTAGAGTTCCTTCTGCTTACTCCAGTCTATTTCTCTGCCTTCCCACTTCATTCTAATGCATCAGGTGGAGAATGCCTAACTCTCTCTTTTTCATTTTGCCCCTAAATACTCAGAGATACTGTATTGTTGAAATCTATCCAAGCCATAGTGCCAAGGATAGAGAAGACTGCAACATGGATCTGCTTACAGGGATTTAGTTGCAGTGAATGCTGAGCATGCTATTGGGACTAGGTGTATGCCTACATATGACCCACGAGAAGCTTCTCAAGCAAGTTTGTTAGATCTTATTATTTAATGAAAACATTTTTAAAGTCTTCTTCCTTCTACCTCTTGGTTTCATGCACACACTTGTCCCAGTGCTATTGTCTTGAGCCCCTTTTAGGTCTATAGGCAGGTTCTTTGGCCTCTTTCTTTTCTTTCCCTTCATGGTTTTTAACAGAGTGCCAAGCACTGGGTGGGTCTTCATTAAGTATCTTGCAAATGGTGGGTGAAGAACTCTTCTTAAAAAGAGTTGGCTCTTTCACTGCCTGCCATCTAGGTCATGTGCATTAGCGTTCCATCCTTAGGACTCAGCTTCAAGGTAACCTTGTAGCAACTTTTTAACCTACACTGCCTATATGACAAGGTATAGTCATATTCTTTCTGCTCATTAGAAGGCAGGGGTTTGATAACCTGATGCCCTCTGTCCCTTGCATGTGGTCATTCCAGCGTAAGCACTTTTGTCACTGGCTATGAGCCAGCTTCTTTAGGTTGGACACCTTGTCTTACACTCTGTATGCCTAATAGATAACATTAGTGAAATTGTGCAAGAAATAGACACAAAAGGATTAGTGCTCTTTCATTGAACTTTTTTTTAGTCTGAAGTCTGATGTTACTTTGACATCAAGCTATGTCTACCAGCCTCCCAAACGATAAACTGCCTTCATGATTCATATTTACCCCATTTTTCTGGTGCATTATTAGTGGCCCGAATATGCATTTAGAAGGTGTGTCCATCTCTGTTACATAGACTCATGGTAGAGCCTACCTCATGATGCTCACCTATGCCTAACCCAAGGCCACCTCCAGCTCAGGAAGCTCCTTCAGAATGTATTGTGATTGTTGATTGACCTGTTTTCTACTCTAGAAAATGTAATAATCAATTATTATCTACTCTTTTTAAGTTATAAAATATTTCAGCCATAGAGAAAAGTCTGAAAATATACTCTGCATCTTTTTGCAGCTGTGCATCAAAAATTCACTGATGAGCTTATAAAGACTCCTAGGTATTGAGGTCCTTTTCATGTATGCCACCAAGGAGTTGAAAGGTATTTTTGGCTGGTGAAAAGTTTTATCCTATGCTAATGTCCAAATTCCCTTTTCCATAATATTTCAAGATTTCCTTATAAAACAAGAAAATAATTCAACAGATGCAAGACTCAGAATAAATAATAAATATGTACTGCTTCTCACCACATACACAATTAAAAATCACCCAACTAGAAAACTAGTTTTGTTTTTTGTGTTTTTTTTTTTTTTTTTGGAGAAAGGAAACCAGAGCTTTTTAGTATGTATACCTAAGTTGAAATGGTTTCTAATACTCTAAGTGAAACATTTATAGATATAGTTGTGCCAAATCATCATATTTTCTTTCTTATTCCTCATCAGTGAATACAACCAAAGTTTTGGTCCCCAAAGAACATTCAGCCTCTAAGTTTCTTTACTGCTAAAAGAAAAGTAGGTAACATTCCTATCATTTCAAAGAAAATGAGGGGGTGGAAATGAAGGAAGAAACCGCTGCTAAGAAACACAGATCCTACTTTTTTGTAATGCCACTAATAATAACTTAGAAATGGTAGCCAGAGTATCGATGCTGTATAAGCAAAAATAAATCTATATCAAGTGATTTTTAATGCTTGAAAGGTAAAAGTAACTGCAAAGTTAAAATCAGTTTACTATAAACACCTTCTCCACAGCAAAATATTTTCCCAGAGTTCTTCCTGGAGTTTTTTGGCATATTGCTCAGAAATGCTTCAATAGAATATATCTAATGAGATCTTCCCCATTCATCATTTTCTACTGAGAGATGCATTTCCAAATATAGAAATTAAAAAGTATAAATTCTTCTCAAGAAATTATTCTAGTTCCAACATGAATATTACTAATAAGTCTTCTCCCAGCATGAGAAGATTATATAGACTTTAACTAGCAAATGCAGTTTCAAAATAGCTAATCATTAAAAACCAGAGACAACCCATTTCCATAAAGATATGGCAATTAAAGTGACTGACATAGAATGGTAAGAATCTTAAAGGAGAAAACTGCCCTCAGATGTCATTGCGCCAAGCTCCCTCCCAAGGTTGGAATCTGTATTATATCCCAGGCAGATGGCAGCCTAGCTTTCCTTTAAATACTTCCAGTTTCAAGAGTCCATGCTTCTGCAGAACAGTTCTTTCTATTGTCAGATGGCTCTCTTTCTTAGAAGGTTAATCCTCATGTTGAGTAGAATGTGTCTTGTGGGAACATCCACATTTTGAGTAAGGTTTTGCCCTTTTAAGCAACACAGTATATTCTCCATTTGTTACTGTGGGAAATGACAGCCTGTGTCTAATCTTGAGGGCTCAGGATACAATTTAGCAGTAGGAGGTGAGGTTGAGATATTCCAGAGTGACTTAGGAAGAATCAAGGCCAACCTTATGCATGACAAGGGCATGATATGACTAAGGAAAGACAGATGCTCTGAAACCATCCCTCCCTCCAAAAAAGGTTGGCCATTAATTAAAAAGTCTGTGCTGGATAGGTCAACCAATGTATTTGAGTAGATATTTTAAAATTGTTGTTTTGTGGTTTTATACTCTTCTTTTTTTTTTGTAGATATATCAGGAATGCATTAGTAGACCCACTTGGGAGTGCCAGCAACTGTGACAGAGACAGATGTCATTGACTGTTCTTTGTCGAAGTGTTGCAGTAAGCACTTGGGCTAGGAAGGTAGAGGATTTGACAACTGTGGTTTCCATTCAGCGTTTTTATTATCTTTCTTGAGTGCAGTTCATACTTTTCAGAACTGTTAGCACCCTGTGGTGCTGACATAATATGTCCCTTGTGAGGCTTTGCTTTTTCTGGCTTCAAAACCAAGTCCTTGTAGCAACTTTATTTGCATAGATAGATATCAGATGTGTCATTTTCATCTTTTTTACTGCTATTCTTTTTTGAGAAAAAAAAATTCTTTTCAATTACAACTTCACTCACAAGCATATGTATACTAATTTTTGGTTTTGTTTTTGACTGATTATGCTTGTACACAACCTCTTCCTTCTCATGATAATTATCTTCTCTCTCATTACATGCAGGTTAAGGACCAGTGTTGAAGGATAAGAGGCTTCCTAAGTGTTTTCTGCTGCTGGAACCCTTTTCATAGGATTCCAAATAACAGAACATAACCTTTCCTCCAACCCACTTCAACCAGCCCACGCACATCCAGTTCTGTTTCTCAGCATCCAGCTCCGTGACACTTTTTTTCCAGCTTCACTGAAGTATAATTGACAAACAAAGCTTTAAGATATTTATAGTGTAGAGCATGATTTGCTATATGTGTGTATTGTGAAGGATCCCCCCATCAAGTTAATTAACACATGCATCACCTTACATATTTACCTTTTGTGTGTGAGAGAGAGCATTTAAGTTCTCTCAGCAAATATCAATTATGCAATACACTGTTACCAACTACAGTCAACATGTCAAATGTTAGATCCTCAGACCTTATTCATTTATAACTGAATGTTTGTACTCTTTTACTAATCACTTATTTTCTCCAGCCCCAGCCTTAGCAACCATTTTTTTTTTTTTTACTATTTCTGTGAGGTTTCTGTTTTGTTTTGTTTTGTTGTTGGTATTGTTGTTTTTTGAGATTTCAAATATATGTGATATCATGAAGTATTAGTTTCTGGCATGTTTCACTTAGCATAATGGCCTCACAATTCACCCATGTTGCCACAAATGACAGAATTTCATTTTTTTAAAGGTAAATGATTTTATATCATACACACACACACACACACATGCCATATTTTATTGCTTAGGTTATGCATTGATGGTCACTTAGATTGTTTCCATACCCTGGCCATTGTGAATAATGATGCAATCCATGAACATGGTAGTGCAGATATCTCTTCAGAGTATTGGTTTTACTCCCTTTGGATATATAACCAGAATTAGAATTACTGAATCATATATTAATTCTAGTTTTAATTTCTTCAGGAACCTCCATGTACAAACAAGTGATTGTAGTTGTTTATATTTCTGCCAGCACAGTGTAAGAATTTCCTTTTCTCCACATCCTTGATAGCATTGGTTTTCTCTTATATTTTTGATAAAACCCATCCTACCATATGTAAGTTGATATTTTGTTGTGGTTTTAACTTGCATTTTTCTGATGATTTCTAATGATCAGTGATGTTGATCACCTTTTCTTGTATTTGTTGACCATTTGTATGTCTTCTTTGGAAAGATGTCTATTCACATTCCTTGCTTGTTTTCTTAATTGGGTTGGTTTTTTGCTATTGAACTCTGAGTTCCTTATATATTTTAGATATTAATCTTAATTAAATATATGGTTTGTAAATATTTTATCCCATGCAGTAGGTTGACTTTTCATTCTGTTGATGGTTTCCTTTGCAGAGAAGCTTTTTAGTTTGATGAGGTCCCATTTGCCTAATTTTGTTTTCATTGCCTTTGCTTTTGGTGTCAAACCCAAAAAAATCATTGCAAAACCAATGTCAAGGAGCTTACTCCCTAGGTTTCCTTCAGGGTGTTTTATGGTTTTAGGCTTTACATTCAAGTCTTTCATCCCATTAGAGTTGATTTTTGTGTATGATGTAAAATAGGGATCCAGTTTTATTCTTTTACACATGGCAATCCAATTTCCTGACACTATTTCCCAATACTCTTCTTTCCTCAGTGTATATTTGGCTTCTTTGCCAAAAATTAATTGACTATATATGCATGAGATTATTTCTGGGCTTTCTATTCTGTTCCATTAAGCTATATGTCTGTTTTTCTGTTAGTACCATGTTTTGATTACTATAGCTTTATAATATGGTTTATTATCTTTTTTTAGTGTTTTTTTTTTTTTTTTTGAAAGAGAATGAGTGTGAGTGGGGGAGGGGTAGAGAGAGAGACATAGAATCTGAATCAGGCTCCAGGCTCTGAGCTGTCAGCATAGAGCCTGATGCAGGACTTGAACTCAGTAACTGTGAGATCATGACCCAAGCCAAAGTTGGATGCTCAACTGACTGAGCCACCTAGGCACCCCTTTTATACCATAGTTTAAAATCAGAAAGTGTGATGCCTCCACTTTTGTTCTTTTTCAAGATTGTTTTTGTTGTTTTCCATTTTTTGTGGTTCCATACAAATTTTAGATTTTTTTTAAAATTTCTGTCAAACATGCCATTGAAATGTTGATAGAGATTTCATTGAATCTGTAGATCACTTTCAATCTTAGCTGTGATTTATGAAGCCAAGTTCAAGAGTGATGGGAGAATAAGATTACTGACTTAAATGAATCATTTACATTCAGAAATTATTGAGGATTCCATAAAGCTAACATTTAAACATTGATTTATTTTATCCTTAAAACAAAAGCAAAAACAGTTTATATTTTACCTCTTGATCAGAAAATGAAGCTTTTAGTCTGTTTTTTAATATTAAGTATTGTTACAACTATAATAGCATGTAGGCTTTTCTCTCCTCTTTTCCTACTCCTCAATACCTTGTGTTAGGTTGGCTCTACTACATGTATTTTTCTCTGTATTAAAATGATTATAGGCTGTACTTTCACATATAATAGGTAGTAGCTATATTTATCAAAAATCTTGTTAACTCTATAGTTAGACAGCTGTCAGCCTGCATTCAGTATTGTTCTGTGAAACATCTGAGGGACAGCTTGATATTAGGCATTTAATGCTTTAGTATAAAAGGTTTATACAGTTTTCACTGAGCCTTTTAAGTCTGTTTCTAAGTTAGAATTTTACTTTTTTAGATTACACATCCTTCAAGCTTCTGTAATTATGAGATAACCAAACATGCATTCAGGAATATTACCTTTTCTATTACTAGGTATGTTCTGGAAATTGTCAGCAAAAAGGACACCAAATTTATATTGCCTTTAGTTTATAGCATAATTTTAATTTTTCATCTTTTGGTATTTAATAGATGTTCCAAGTACAATAACTAACTCACTTTCTACAACTGGCTATTTTTAAATAAATACATATCCCGATGTTCACACCAAAAATCTTTATGTATATATCTGATACAACACCCAGTGTTCTCATGGGGAGAGAACATGTCAACATTTAACTTGATGTCCGCATTGCCTAGCACTATGATAGGCACAGGGCAAGCATGCAGTTAACATTTGTTGAAAAACCAATCCACTTTGAAACAGTCCTGTGCCTTTTACAATTACATATATAAAATATGAAGGACAACTACCTCAACTTATTTGGTTTTCTGGAGCACTCTTCTAATACCACATTTGTTTGGGGGTTATGTATTTGCTCATTTATACTGACAAACAATTCTCAAATTTCTTTATAAAGTGTTTTTCCTGCCCTACCTACCTTCCTCCATTATTATGACAACAAAGAATAATCTATCATTTTTGAAATCTAACCAGAACAATAATCCAATAATTTATACATCCTTTCACATCTAAAATGTAGAAATCTATCTGTCTTGATTTAAAAGAGCTATAATTCTGGGACAGCTGTGTGGTTCAGTCAGTTAAGCATCTTAATTTTGGCTCAGGGCATGGTCTCACAATCTCTGAGTTTGAGCCCAGTGTCAGGCTGTATGGAGCTCCAGCATGGAGCCTGGAGCCTGCTTCACCTTCTGTGTTTCCATCTCTCTTTCTCCCTCCCCTGCTCTCTCTCTCTCTCTTTCTTTCTCTCTCTGTCTCAAATATAAACATTAAATAAATAAATAATAGAATAGAACAGCTATGATTCCAATTGGCTGTCGCCTATCATTTTCATCATTGCTATTAAAAAGAGTCTTTGAGCACTAGTGTCTGTTTTATTGTGGCATTCAAAAGGAGCAAGAGACCAACTGTAATAATATTTGCTTTTATAACAAACATCCTATCAATCTGCCTTACATAACAAAATTCTCTTCCTTAGTGGTAACTCTTTGTCTTCTAGATCCACATTAACACTAGTGTTACATCTGACAGAACAGAGTCACATTTTCAGTTGGCATCATTTTACTATTCAAGCTTTGTGCAGAATTTTTTCCTGACACGGGTTATCTCAAATGTTTACTTCCTGCCAAAGAAATACAATCTCATTGTCTAAGAATTTACTCAGTGGACAGACTACAGAGCAGAGGAAACATCAGCCTTGCACAATGTTTTTCATGCATAAAATGTAGCACAGGAGTCTACAAATAAATAAAACAGCAGCTGTCCACTGACCCAGCAGACAGAGTGCATCAGTCATAATATAGTCCGCAATAGCTCAAAACCTTGAGAACATTGTTTATTTTAAATAGTTAACTCTCAGTTGTTCCTGGTAATAGGAGACAAAGAGGAGCATGGCTCACAAAGTTGAGAATATAATTTTAAAAGATTCATGTTTACCATTAGTTTGAAGTGTGTTCCTACTCTATTATTTTCCTGGAGTTATTTTCAAATAGAAAAACCAATATTTTATTTTTTTTGTATTCCTCTTCACCGTTAAAGACTTTCAATCTAGGGCTTACAAATAATAATTATGGAAGTGATCAGAGTAGTGATAGCAGGGGATAGAAATGGCAACTGAGGGTTAATGTGATGAGCATCACAGTAAGTTTTCAAGCCAATTTCCAGTTTAAGTAGTGGTATTAGTTTCTAATTGCTGCTATAAAAAGCTCCCCTAAAATTAGTAACTTAAAGAATAAAACATTAGTATCTTATATTTCTACAGGTCAGAAGTCTTATATGAGTCTTACTGGGATTAAAATTAGAGTGTTGGTATAGCTACATTTCATGTTGGAGGCTCTACGGGAGTTTCTTTGCCTTTCTTAGTCTCTAGAGGTGGAACATATTCCTGGGCTCATGGCCCTTTTCTTCATCCTGAAAACCAGCAACAATGGATTGAGTCTTTTTCAGATAGGATCATACTGACCTCCTCTTCTGCCCACCTTTCCAATTCTAAGAACTCTTGAGTTCCTACATTGAGACAACCCAGATTATCCAGTATAGACTCTCTGTTTTAATGTCATCTGACTAGCAACCTTAATTCCATCAGCAGCCTTGATTCCCCTCTGCCATGCAGCCTAATTCACCTGTGCCATTTTCACAGGTTTTAGACCTGTTTGTTAAATCTTATCTTGCTCTGATAATATAAGCAATGCCTCTCTGGAGTATAAAATTCAGCATGTGTGCTCTCATTTTTCAATCCTCCAATGCCCTCTCAACTTCTTTTCAAGATTGTGTCTGCTCTAGAAGGAGCAGAAAAATTTATCATCTTTGCTCCTCTGTTCTCCAGGAAAATAGTCCATTTTTTCCTGATTGCAGGGTGGCCTACTGGCCTCTGATGCTATACACTGTGTTTGATCACTTTGCACTTCATACTGTTGGCTAAGATAATGCTCAAGCGAAGCAATAGCCATATCTCTCTTCTTGAGCCCACTTTCCCCCTCAAACTGTGTCTATCATCGATATGTAAGTCTCCTTCATCCAGACTCTAGGGCCAGAAACCCACTATCTATGAAAGGCTGATTTTTGTCTCATTACAGTAGGCACATGGTAATCCCAGTGGCTTTCAACTAAGTATCTATATCCCATTGGGACTTAAGGAAGTTCAGGAGTGCTAGCCAAAGCCTTTCTGTCCATGACCATATGTTCTGTTCCTTACCTTGTTGATATGCATCAAGTTGGTACACAATACCTGAAAGTATTCTCTGAATTCTTTAAATATGGATCAAGAAAAGGCCTTCTGCTGTTGGGTTTTCCCTCACATATCTTACTCTCACCCATAGGCTTTATCCTAGATAGAGGAAAGAGGAATACACATCTACTCCTCCATTTACCTGTTACCTTTCTTCTCACTGTCTCTAAGAGCTTTAACTTCAGTGGCTTTCTGTTTTCTAGGAGCATCCTCTTGACTTAAGCTTAATACCAAGAAGAGCCTCTCAAATTAAATGGCAAATAATAACAACTTACTCAAAAAAACCTAAGCAAATTGGTACACAGAGAAAGGTGAAGGCATCAGCTAATAGGATGGCAAGGTGTGCAGTTGAACATCATGAACTACTCTAAATAGACTATTGAACTCTGCTAGGTCTCCTTCTCTCTCATTTTCTCTCCTTTTCTACCCATATATTTTTCTTTCCCAGTAATATTAGTTCAATTGTGTATCAGTGTGAACCATCTTCTACCACATGCTGGTGAATATGACATTTTTCCAATTCATCATGATCATCATGCTGGGAAACACAACCTCCTTCACTCAGCAGTTGAGTTTTACATTTTACAATATCTTCCACCAAGAAATACTGATTCATGGTTCCCCTTAAAAATTTAGAAAATATCTCCTGGTCTGGCTTTGATTAAATGTCTACTATAGGACTAATCAAATGTGGCTAAGAGGAGAGACAAATAAGAGCATGACTATCTGGAATCCATTCCCCTAATGTGGAGCTAGTCCCAGAGAAGGGAAAATCACTGTGAGAGAAGTTAACCCAAGATCACTGCTATCATTTGAAAACTTGGATGCCGTTGGTCCCAATTCCCTCATGGAATGCAGATGGCCTTGAGAAAAATTTGTTTCCCCAAAGGGTTTACCTCATACATCCCATTTACACAAGAAATAGAAACAACTGTTGGAATAGAATGCTAGTGAGCATTCCTCGCCTCTCATCTTCCAACCAAAAATGGTTACAATCAGTAGAGCTATTCATGAAGGAGGGCTTCTCTGGATTGTCAACGTGAAGCAAATGCCCGCCCTTGGGCTATTTTATTGTCTTATAACAAGTCTTTAGAATTGTGAAATTAGAATAAAGGAAGTTCCTTAGAATTTGCAGCATTCAGTGTAACAGACAGTGGAGAAAGTTTCTCCAGTTCTCAAATACTAGAGATCACCATAAGGCCTTTGTAATTTCTCTGATCAATGATTCTCAAAGAGAACTGGCAGCTTCAGCATCAAATGTAACCTTATTAGAAATACAAGGTGGGGGGATCCTATGCAAGACTTAACTAAATCAGGAACCCTGGGGTGGGATAAGCAATCTGTTTTAACAAACCTTCCAGGTCATTCTGATGTGTGCTAACATTTGAGAACCACTGTTCTCTCAGTCTATAATTAGACCAAATAAGACATAACTTCTACTAGAATATATCTTCCTGAGAAGTAAGAACTATGGTCCTTAGTAATATAACATTTAGGGGATCCTTCCCTGTTTATTTGCTATCTTTAAACATTTACATTGGTAAGAAGAATTCTAACATGCGAAGATTATCTCAGAAATCTAAATTTGACTTTCTAACATACCTTTGAAAAACTAGTCAAAAACTTCAGTTAGTGCGTATTTGCTTTTCTTTTTAGATCGACGGGTGCCCATTATTAGAGATTGTGGGATTATTGGAGTATTAATGTGATTTAGTCCTTATAGTATTTTATTATAGTATAATTAACTTATTCTGGTTATTGTATTTTTGAAATACTATTGAAGAATATTTCTGGCTACCTGTTTCATTTTTTTATTTTTCAAAACAGACTTTATTTATTTATTTTTAACATAAAATTTACTGTCAAATTGGTTTCTATACAACACCCAGTTCTGGCTACTTCTTTCTTGAAACCAGTGCTTTTTTGAGTGTTCTTCACTGTTTTATTCTACATTTGACAATTTTTAAACCAAAATTTATCGTTACCTCTGTTATTTGATTTCTTGTGTTGTTCATACTGATTTGTAGAAAGAAATGCTTTTTTAGACATATTTGAAGATGTACTTCATTGTTTCTTCTTACATTTGGTTTCTTCCTTCAGATGACTTCGTTAGTTACTTTAATATTTTTATTCATTGTTTTTCAAATGAAAAAATGCTTCTCAGTGCTGGCATAGAAAATGATTTAAAAATATAGAAATATCTAGTCCTCACTCAAGATCAAATTTACTAGAATAATTAATTGTTGGGATATGTAGAATTATTACAATTTAACAGTGCCCAAGTAATGACAATGTATAGCTAGGACTGAGAACCAGTGACATATATTTTCCTTCAGAACCAAGTGCTTCATTGTTCAGAACATTGTTTCCAAGCTGTTATGCTAGAGCCTATTTTGGTGTGTGCTGCTAATGGATATTTTCCAGATCTGGATGATGCATCTGCAATATGGGTAAGATCTAGATTATGTTTAATATAAGGCAACTCCATTTATTTGATACATAATGGCACCCAACAGTTTCTCATAGGGCATATTTCCAAAGTATGGGCAGTCTGACCACAACATAAAACACATCATTTACCACTATTCTTGAATCTGGTATTTAACTGGCTAGATTCCCTTCCTCCCTCACACTTATAATAAGCAACCCTCCTGAAACAGAGTATTGATTATAAAAGAACTTTTCTTTTTTATTGTTCTTGCTAATATTATATTACTACTGAGAATGGAAGTCAATTGCAAATGTTCCAGATTGCTATTTATAGCATATATTTCAGAAAGTTCATGGAAGGTACATAATAGGTGTGCAATGAATTGTCAAAGGAGTATTTTAATGATTGATATATGCCAATATCAAAATAATTTTGAGATAAAGATTCTTGATTGCATGAAGGTAACCTTGTGTGTATTGTTTGGATATTTCTTTTTTAATTAGAAACGTGGAAAATAGTATCTAACCATTTTTTTTGAGTAACAATAATATAACTTACTGATGATATTAGTAATTTATTTTAACTTCCAAATGTTAGTATCCGTATCTCTAAAATGATGATCCCCAGTGTTACTGTAGAAACTCTTCTGGTTTTTCTTAAAGTACTACTGTTCTCCTTTCTTTTTTTTTTCACTCCAGACATTATAAACAAAGTTGTATTATCTCAGAACCTTTCTGTTCAAAAACAGACAAGTCAGAATGAGTTGTGGATGTTAGTAAATCCTTTAAGGGCAGAAAGCTGTGTTACTTTGTACTGGTTACCTACATTCTAAGACTTCAATTTTAGGGGGTTTTAAGAAGAAAGAATGGACAAAATGATTGCTAATTCCAGAAGCCAGAATGGATTTAAGTAGTAAAGTACAGTGAAAATGAAAATATGATACAGTGTTTCTTTGCCAGGGAGGGAAAGGCAAGCCAAATACCATGTCATAAATTCAGTGAGTTTATGGTCTGGCTTTGATTAAATCTTCACTAACTAAAAGTTCAGAAACTAGTAGAATGATGAAAAAAAATTGTTTGAACAAAGAAATAGGACTAGTTCAGGTCAAATAAGTAAAGATCCTGGTACTTATAATTGTAATGCAGTGAGATTTGGAGACAGACATGAATGCACAAGGTTTTACCATTGGTGTGTGTGCTTCTTATCTCTATGTCATTAATCTGTTTACAGTAAAATATACACATTTCAGGTATACATTTTGGTTGATTTTTGCATGTGTATGTTTCTATTCAACCATTTAAGCATCTCTCAGACCAGGATTTCACCTCAAGAGCTTCCTCATGCTCCTTAGCAGCCAAGAACACCCTCTCCAGAGTTAATGATTATTCTGATTTCTATCTAAATATATTAGATTTCCATGTTTTTAAAATTTATATAAATGGAATCAGGCAGTATATATTCTTCTGTGTCTGCTTTTTTTTTCCCCTCTACAAAAATTTCCAAGCTTTGTCCATGTTGCTACACATAGTAATAATAGTTTGTATGTTTTTATGTCTGCATTGTATTCTGTTGTATAAGTATTGTGCAATTTGTTTATGAATTCTGTTGGTATACATTTTAGTTGTTTTTACTTTTTGACTTTTTATTAAAACTGCTATGAATATTTTTACACATGAATTTTGGTATATATATGCATTATTTCTCTTGGATAGGAATGGAAATGCTGGCACACTTGCTGGCTTCTATTTGTCTTTAGTAGACTTAGCCATGTAGTTCTCCAAAGTGATTGAACTAATTTGTACTTCCACTATCAATGTATGAGGGCTTTAGTTATTCAGTATTCTTGCCATTATTTATGTCTGTCAATTTTATTAATTTAATCATTCTGGTAGATATATAGTCCTCTAATTGTAGTTTTATGTGGTGTTCCCTGGTGACTAATGATGTTGACCAACTTGTGAATGTTTATTTCCCAAATGGCTATCTTATTTTGTATTCTGTCGACTTAAGTCTTCTTACTGTCATTTTAAATTGCTTTTTCTTTTTTTTGTAATTTCCTTTCTATGTAGGATTTTTTTCACATATGTTAGATGAGTCATTTGTCAAATTACCATCTTTCTGTTTGTGTCTTCAATATTTGAATTCTTGTGTCTTCGGCTCACCAAAAGTACTTTATTTTAGTGCTATAAATATTTACTTTATTCTATTTCAGAAATATTTGACTACTATAATAGTAGGATGATATGCCTATATTTTCTTCTAGAAGCCTTACTATTTTCACTTTTGCATCCATGGTTCAATTTGAATTAATTTTTTGAGTATGGTATGAGGTAGATGTCAAGATGTTTTTTCCATATAGATATCTGTTTGCTGAAGCATCACAGCTTGAAAGGGCATTTCTGACCCTACCACACACTGAAGTATCATAGTACAAAGTTACCCTCTATCTTTGTATCTATTTCTTGGCTCAGTTTTTCCATTCCTTTTGTCTATTTGTTTATCCATACACTAATATCCACTATCTTCATTATTGTAAATTTATAATAAATAGAGAACCTGGTAAACTTACTCAACCTAGTTCATCATCTTCTTCAAAATAATAATATTTTTTGTGTGTTTATTTAAGTTGATAGTATCATTTTGTTAACATATACACACATACACCTCTTCTGGGATTTTAATTGATTTACATTAAAACTGTATGTCTCTTTGGGGAGAACAGGTGTTTAAAATGTTGAATCTTTTAATTGTTTAACATAAGACATCTCTAGTTATTTATTTGCTTCATATTTTCCATTTTATTTTTAAATCTTAATTCCAGTATTATTAATGTATAGTGTTATATTAGTTTCAGGTATACAGTATAATGCATTACTCAGTGCTTGTCAAAGTAAGTGTACTCTTAATCCTCTTCATCTCTTTCACACATTCCCCATCCCCCATCTTGTCTTGGTAACCATCAGTTTGGTCTCTATAGTTAAGAGTCCGTTTTTTGGGTTGTCTCTTCTTTTTCTTTGTTTAACTTCTTAAATTCCATATATGAGTGAAACCATATAGTATTTGTCTTTCTCTGACTTACTTCACTTAGCATAATACCCTCTAGATTCATCTATGTTGTTGCAAATAGCAAGATGTCACTCTGTTTTAATGGCTAATACTCCATCCTGTATGTAGATATATATACACATTTCCTTTCCCAGTCATCTGTCGATGGGACACTTGAATTGCTTCAAAACTTAGGCTATTGTAAATAATACTGCAATAAGCATAGTTGTACATATATCTTTTCAAATTAGTGGTTTTTTTTTTTTGTTTTTTTTTTGGCTAAATACTCAAATGGAATTAGTGGATCATATGGTGATTCTATTTCTAATTTTTTGAAAAAACTACATGTTTGCCACAATGGCTGCACCAGTTTACCAATAGTGTCTAAGGGTTCCTTTTGCTCCACATCCTCACCAAAACTAACAACTTTCTTGTGTTTTTTATTTTAACCATTCTGACAGGTGTGAGATGATATCTCATTGTGGTTTTGATTTGCATTTCCCTGATGATTAGTGATGTTGGGCATCTTTCCATGGGTCCGATGGGCATCTGTATATCTTCTCTAGAAAAATGGCTGTTCATATCTTAATGCAAAGGTCATAAAATGAATTTGAAAGCTTTCCTTCCTGTTCTATTTTATGGAATAGTTTGAGAAAAATAGATATTAACTCTTCTTTAAATGTTTGGTAGAATTCACCTGTGAAGCCATCTGGTCTTGGTGTTTTGTTGGGAGTTTTTCAATTACAAACTTAATTGTTGTTGGTAATCACTCTATTCAAGTTTTCTATTTCTTCCTGATTCACTTTTGGAAGGTGAAATATTGCTAGGAATTTATCCATTTCTTTCAGGTTCTCCTGTTAGTTTGTATCTAATTTTTCATAATATTCTCTTTAACTCTTTTGTATTTCTGTCATGTCAGTTATCCTTCTGCTTTTATTTCTGATTTTATTTACATCCTCTCTCTCTCGTTTTTATTTTCATGAGTCTGGCTAAAGGTTTATCAGTTTTGTTGATCTTTTCAAAGAATCAGTTCCTAGTTTCATTTATCTATTCTTTTTGTTTGCTTGTTTCCATTTTGTTTATGCCCTAATCTTTCTTATTTCCTTCATTCTACTGGTTTGGAATCTTCACTGATCTTTTTTCTGGGTCCTTTAAGTGTTGCTTAAATTGTTTATTTGAGATTTTTCTTGCTTCTTGAAGTATGCCTGTATTGCTGTGAACTTCCTACTTAGAACTACTTTTCCTGCATCCCAAAGATTTTAGACTGTTCTAATTTCATTTTCATTTATCTCCATGTAGTTTTTGATTTCTTCTTTGATTTCTTAGTTGACTCATTCATTGTTTAGTAGCATGTTATTTAACCTCCATGTATCTATGTGGTTTTTTGTTTTAGTTTTTGTTTTTGTTTTTTTTTCAGAAAAAGCTGTAGTTTTTTTCTTGTGGTTGATTTCTAATTTCATAGCATTGTGGTCAGAAATGATGCATTGTATGACTGTAGTATTTTTTATTTTGCTGAGATTTCTTTTGTGGCCTAACATCTGATCTATTCTGGAGATAGGTCCATGTGCACTTGAAAAGAATGTGTATTCCATTGTTTTAGAATGGAATGTTTAGAATATAGCTTTAGATTCATCTGGTCTAATGTGTCATTCAAAACCACTATTTCCTTGTTAATTCTGTTTGGATGATCTATTGATGTAAATGGAGCGTTAAAGTCCCCTACTATTATTGTATTACTATATTACTTCCTTTACGTTGCTTTATGCCACTTTATATATTTGGGTACTTCCATGTTGGTTGCATAAATATTTACATTTGTTATGTCTTCTTGTTGGATTGTTCCCTTTATGATTCTAGTGTTTTTCTTTGTCTCTTTTTACAGTCTGTGTTTCAAAGTTTATTTTGTTCAATACAAGTATTGCTACCCCAGCTTTCAGTTCACTCCCATTATCACGATAAATGCATTTCCATAACTTTCCTTTCAATCTGCATGTGATTCTAGTCTGAAATGAGTCTCTCGTAGGCAGCATATACAGGGGTCTTGCTTTTTATCCATTCTATCACAGTCTCTCTTTTCATTGGAGTATTTAGTCCATTTACATTCAAAGTAATCGTTGACAGATATGTACTTATTACCATTTTGTTACTTGTTTTATGGTTATTTCTGTAGTTCAACTCTCTTGTTTCTTCTCTTGTTCTCCTCTCTCATTGCTGATTTTCTTTTCTTTTTTTTTTCTTTCCAGTGTTTTTATTTATTTCTAGGAGAGAGAGACAGCACGAGCAGGGGAGGGTCAGAGAGAGAGGGAGACACAGAATCTGAAACAGGCTCCAGGCTCTGAGCTAGCTGAGAGCACACAGCCCAATACGGGGCTCGAACCCACGAACTGCGAGATCATGACCTAAGCGAAAGTCGGACGCTTAACCAACTAAGCCCCCCAGGTGCCCCTCATTGCTGATTTTCTGTAGTGATATACTTGGATTCCATTTTATTTATTTTTTTGCATATCTATTTTTTTTAATTTGTGGTTACCATTGGGTTTACACATAGCATCTTATGATTTGTATATAGCAGTCTATGTTAAGTTGATGTTTTCTTAAGTTTCAACCCATTCAGGAAGCACTACATTTTTACTCTTCTTCCCTGGCCCCACCATGTTTTACATGTATGGTGTCATAATTTACATCATTTTATTGTGAGAATCTATTGAATGATTTTTATAAATATACTTAGTTTTACTATTTTGGTACTTCCTGCTTTTCTTACTCCTTCTTAAGTCTTATCTTTCCACCCAAAGAGTCCCATTTAACATCTCTTGTAAAGCTGGTTTAGTGGTGATGAGTTCCTTTAACTTTTGTTTGGGAAACTCTTTATCGCTTCTTCTATTCTGAATGAGAGCCCTGTTGGATAGAGTATTTTTGGTTGCAGGGTTGTTTTTTCTTCTTCTTCTTCTTTCAGCACTTTTAATATATCATGCTAGTCCCTTCTGCCCTGCAATGTTTCTGCTGAAAAATCAGCCATTAGCCTTATGAGATTTCCCTTGTATATAACTGTTTTCTTTTCTCTTGCTACTTTTATTTTATTTTTTCAATTTCTGTTTGTTTCTATTTTTTCCAAATTGTATTTAAATTTTAGTTCGTTAAAATACAGTGCAAAATTGGTTTCAGGCATAGAATTCAGTGATTCATCACTTATGTACATCACCCAGGGCTCATCTTAACCTTTGCCCTCTTTAATACCCATCACCCATCTAGGTCATCCCCCACACACTTCCCTCCATCAACTCTCAGTTTGTTCTCTCTGTCTTTAAGAGTCTCTCATGATTTGCCCCCCTCTCTCTTTTTTTCCCTTTTCATTTGCTTTATTTCTTAAATTCCACATATGAGTGAAGTTATATGGTATTTGTGTTTCTCTGACCATTTCAGTTAGCAAAATATACTTTAGCTCAATCCACACCATTGCAGATAGACAGATTTCATTATTTTTTGTTTCCTGAGTGATATCTCATTGTATATATATGCACCACATATTCATTATACATTCATCAGTTGACAGATATTTGGGCTTTCTCCATAGTTTGGTTATTGTTGATAATGTGACTATAAACATTGGAATGCATATACCCCTTTGAATCTTTATTCTGTATCATTTGGATAAATACCTGTTAGTGAAATTGCTGGATCATAAGGTATTTATATTTTTGAGCAACCGCCATACTGTTCTCCAGAGTGGCTACACCAGTTTGCATTCCCACCAACAGTGGAAAAATGTTCCCATTTCTCCACATCCTTACCAATATCTGTTGTTTCTTGTGTTGTTAATTTTAGCCATTCTGACAGGTGTAAAGTGGTATCTCATCATAATTTTGATTTGTATTTTCCTGATGATGAGTGATGTTGATCATCTTTTCATGTGTCTGTTAGCCATTTGGATGTCCTCTTTGGAAAACTGTTCATGTCTTCTGCCCATTTTTTAACTAGGTTATTTGTCTTTTTGGATGTTGAGTTCAATAAGTTCTTTATACATTTTGGATACTAATCCTTTATCAGATATATCATTTGCAAATATGTTCTCCCATTTCATGGGGTGCCTTTTAGTTTCGTTCATTGTTCCTTTCACTGTACAGAAGCTGTTTTTATTTTTAAAGTCCAATAGTTCCTTTTAGCTTTTGTTTCCCTTGCCTCCAGTGACATGTCTAGTAAGAAGTTGCTCTGACTGATATCAGAGAGATTGTTGCCTGTTTTCTCCTCTAGGATTTTGATGGTCTCCTGTCTCACATTAGGTTTTTCATCCATTTTGAGTTTATTCTTGTATATGGTGTAAGAAAGTGGTCCAGTTTCATTCTTCTGCATTTTGCAATCCAGTATTCCCAACACCATTTGTTGTTGAAGAGACTGTCTTTAATTTTAGAGAGAATATGTGAGTGGGAGAGAAGGATAGACAGAGTGAGAGAGAATCCCAAACAGGCCCCTTGCTCGGCATGGAGATGAAAGACTTGATCACAAGACCCTGAAATCACAACCTGAGCTGAAATGAGGAGTCAGACATTCAACCAACTGAGCCATCCAGGCACCCCAAGACTGTATTTTTTCCATTGGCTATTCTTTTTTGCTTTGTTGAAAATTAGTTGACTGTATAGTTGTGGACCCTTCTCTGGGTTTTCTATTCTATTCCACTCATCCATGTGTCTGTTTTTATGCAGTGCCATATTGTATTGATGACTACAGCTTTATAATATACCTTGAAATCTGTAACTGTGATCCTCTAGCTTTGTTTTTCTTTTTCAGGATTACTTTGGCTCTTCTGGGTCTTTTGTGGTTCCATACAAATTTTAGAATTGTGTGTTCTAACTCTGTGAAAAATGCTGACGATATTTTGATGGAGATTGTATTAAATGTTTAGATTGCTTAGGGTAGTGTAGACATTTTAACAGTGTTTATTATTCCAGTCCGTGAGCATGGAATATTTTTTCCATTTCTTTATGTCCTCTTCAATATCTTTCATAAATGTTCTGTAGTTTTCATAGTAAAGATCTTTTACCTCTTTGGTTAGGTTTATTCCTGGGTATCTCCTTGTCTATGAGATTGATTCCCTAATATCTTTTTTTTTTTTTTTGCAGAAATCTCTGCCTTCTAGTATTCAAGCCCTTGAGTAAATACAGAAATTGTGGTTTGCTTGTAATCAATAGAATATGGCAAAAATGAAATATTTCACCCCCATGATTATGTCACATTCCATAACAGTCTAGCTTTTCTCCCAACAAACAAAAATCCAGGACCAGATGGCTTCACTGGTGAATTGTATTTTTGGTCCCTATATCATTTATTTCTGCTCTAATCTTTGTTATTTCTTTCTTTCTACTATCTTTGGCATTCATATGTTCTTATTTTTCTATTCTTTCGGGTGTAATGTTAGCTCGAGGCCTCTCTCGTTTCTTGAGGTAGGAATTTTTAAATATGAACTTCCTTCTTAGAACTGCTTTTGCTGCATCCTATAAATTTTGTTTAGTTATATACCCATTTTAATTTATCTCAAGATATTTTTTTATTTCTCTTTTAATTTATTCTTTTACTCATTGGTTGTTTAGTAGCATATTGTTTAATATCCCTCCACATATTTGAGAATTTTCCAGTTTTCTTCATGTAATTAATTTCTAACTTCATACTATCTTGGTTATCTATGTGCTTAGTATGTTTTCATTTCTCTTAAATTTATTGTGGCCTAACATATGATCTATCTCAGAAAATATTCCATGTGCACTTGAGAAGAATGTGTATTTTGTTGCTTTTGGAAGGAATATTCTTTAAGTATATGCTAAGTTTATCTGGTCTGGTGTGTCATTTAAGGCCAATGTCTCCTTATTGACTTTCTGTCTGAGTGATCTATCTATTGATGTAAGTGAAGTGTTACAAAATGTCTAATTGGTGGCAGCAGCAACTACTCTTTTCAGGAAATGAGTCTATGATGTTGGGAAATGATGATTACATAATACTTTAAGAAGGAAAGTCAGTATCAAAAATTCACATCTAAATTATATTTTAGCTATGCAAAATTGATTAATAAGCCAATAGGCAGATAAATGACAGAAGTACAGATTAGTAGAAAAATAGATGGACCAGAAAGAATAGTATGAAAATACTAACAGTATTCCTATCTGAGTCTTTGTTATGATTTTTGAGAGATTTTTATATTATTCTTTATGCCTGTATTTTCAAAAATTTCATGCATGCATATCTTATATCCCAATATAAAAAGTATCTGAAAAATAAATGGATCAATAGAACAAACATTCTATAAAAGGGAAACTAATGAAAACACTTTAGTTTATTTCAGGTCAATTACATATCTCTCTTTGAACAGAGAATTTTGCCAAATATTTTCAGCTTTTCATACCAATCTTTGCTAGAAGACCACTAATTATATGGTACTAGCCTTGTGATAAAGGTGTAATAAAGGCACAGTAATAAAATATATTTCTCTGGTTGTACTCTCTGTTCTTTCTTTGAATTTCTAACCCTTCAAGTTCCTCCTAGTTAATTCTGAAATTTTCCAGAAAAAAAAAAATATATTTATTCTCTTCAGTAGTCACTATGCACTCCCTTACTGAGCTTGCTGTATCTGTGTCAGCAAATGAGGCAACCAACAATTTTGGCTGCTACAAAATTGTTACACATACCCATGCCTTATCGATACTTCTGAAGTTGCCAGAAACCCCACAGGCATGGCAGAGCCAAATCCCTTTTCCTTCCACTTCCATTCTACGTGAAACCATCATGACCCAGTTCAGGCTTTAAAAACCCTCTTGACCCTGTTGCACTTTGGAATTCTAGGACAAGTATAACTTCATGCAAAGATCCCTGGAAAAATGTAGCCTTCAATTTGTATAGACCTTGAAGGTATAACACATGCTTTCACAGATATTGTCTCACTTTACTTTTACGTGAAACTTCAGCAGGCATAAAAATGTGTTGCCTGATATTATTCTTTCCATCTTACATATAAGCAACATGAGGTCCTTTGCAGTTGTAGTCAGTCCAAGGACATGGACTTAGTAAGTGGTACAGCCAGAACCCAAATAAGCTGCCAAGTCTAAGATTGTTCTTTATGCTATTTCCATAAAAATATTGTGCAGCCTAGCCACGCGCATCAAATTCTATGTATTATTTAAAGACCATTGTGATTATGCACATTTCATAAACTGGTACTGATAAACAATTCCTAAGGACAGAAATGTTAAAATCATTACTTTCAAAATAAGCCTTTTCATTGAAAAGTTCTGCTTTTCAAAATCTCTCATTAGAAAAGATGTATCAATGTCAGGTATTTTTTAAATGCAAAATAAATGTCTTGAAGAGGGACTGTTTTGAATGTTAGGCTCTAGAGCATCAACCAAATTGCTGACGTAAGTGTTAAAAATAATTAACAACATCAAAATATTAACAATTAAATTGAAATTTTCAAATAGCATCTCTTGTGTTATAATGAAAACATCAAAATATATGTGAATCAGTAGGAATAATCTCTAAGGAAAGATGAATTAACTTAAATCATGCATGTATTAAATTTGAAATAGAAAAATTAAATATTTTTAATTGAAATATTTCAGTGAGAAATTGGTTTTCTTTGTTATTCAGAATGAAAACATTTTCAGGATTCACAGGAGAAAAAGTCACAAAAACCTACCAACAGATCTTTACCATAGGACTAATCATATAATTCAGATATATTTGCATCATTTTGCCTAATTTATTTTAAAAAGTAAAAGGAAGATAATTCAAATGATGTGTAATTTATTTTTAATTTTGAATATAGTAACTCAATGCATAAAAACTTTAAAAGATCGAGCACTCAAAGGTGAAACACTCTTGGAGACTGTCATGAAATGGTTCTGCTCTTTTTCCTCTGTCCTTGCTCTGATCAGAGGATTCTTTTAGTCTCACTTTAAAGCATACTTGGAAATATTACTACCTTAATAGGGTCAGGGAAAAATATTAACTCTTTATAATAGTGGGCCTTTAGAGGTTGTCTTCGTCATGTGACCATCTGTCCTTATATATGCTTGACTTCTTATAGCAAACAGCATCCTTCTGTTTCAGTTCATGTTAAGGTGTGTGGAATACCACCCTACCTCTAGAGTAGGGCAGGTGACTCAGTCCGGCCAAAAACATGTGTGGTTGCCCTGTGTCACAGTGACTGGCTAGGGAAGGCATATGACTGGCCTTATCCAGGCGTATCAAAATGATGTATGTCCTATGTGGAAGGAATTCAAATTAGAATTTTTGAAAGCCTTTTAATTGAGTCTTTCTTTTCACCCTTCTCCTGATACTCCAAGAGATAAGCTGGGTCATTGCCTTGATCTTTAGCCTGGGCTTTTCTCTCAAGGTTATTTTCCTCTAGAGTACAAACTCCTATTCCATATAGGGTCTGACTTCATGTCCAGTTCAATTATTTCCAGTTTAGAAATATGCCTGAGCAGGAATCCTTACACACTAAATGCTTTGATGCATATAATTGGGTAAAATGGCAAAATAATGAGCAGTGAAATATGGATAATGGCAGCCTTTTCTCTTTGGCCCTTTGAATTTTTTTCCAACCAAAAAATGAATAATTGGTATTCATTGGCATGAAATGTCAATGATTTTTTTAAACCACATTTTAATCCTTAATTTTTTCTTTACTGGAGTCTTCCAGTTTATTGATTTCAGCGTGCTTTTATTTTCTCTCTCTGAGTTCATATCAATGGGTACTATTAATGATTATTTTATTTAAAGCACGTGTATTTTTAAAAACTGTCATTAATCCATCCATATTTCCTTCGAAAAATAAAGAACAATTGACTGTTTATGTATTTGTTCAGATCTTCAAAGCAAGTAATTGTATCTCCTATTTATAAGTTACCCGGGAGAAGTCAATTTATGGTGGCCATTTAGGAATTTTTGAAAAGAACATTTCATGTCTCAGCCATTGACAAGAGCTGACAGCACCATGGCCATTCTGAAATCTGGGATGGTCACTATGTTGCATTAATTCTCATAAACAGTTACCCTTCAGGAGAGAGAGTGACAGTTGAGAGGAGGGACCAAGGGAAGCCTTTAATAATCATGGCTGTATCAATTGCAAGTTACAGGAGCCTAACTCAAACTAGCTAAAGAAAACCAGTGTATTTATTTATATAACTGGGATCAAGAATAGTATTAACACTATACATGCTTTCTAAAGTAAGGGAAACAAAGCAAAAATAAACTATCAGGACTACATCAAATAAGAAGTTTTTGCATAGGAAAGGAAACCATCTACAAAACAGAGAGTGTACTAAATGGGGGAAGATATTTGCAAATGATATATTCTATAAGGGATTAATATCCATGTAAAGAACTTATACAAGTCAATATCAAAAAAACAATCTGATTGAAAAATGGTCAGAGGACCTAAATAGACATTTTTCCAAAGAAGACTTACAGATAGTCAACAGTCACAGTAAATAAGATGCTCAACATCACACATCATCAGGGAAATGCAAATCAATCCACAGTGAGATATCACCTTACACAAATTAGAATGGGCTAAAATCAAAATAAGAAATAAAAAGTGTTGGCAAGGATATGGAGAAAAAGGAACTTTCATGTACTCTTTGTGAGAATGTAAATTGGCATAGCTACTATGAAAATAGTATGGATGCTCCTCAAAAATTTAAAAATAGAAATACCATATCATCCAATAATTTGACTACTGCATATTTACCCAATGTAAATGAAACACAAATTCAAAAAATATATGCACCTTTTCGTTTACCACAGTATTACCTACAGTAGCTAAGGTATGGAAGCAATCTAACTGTCCATCAATATAAGAATAAATAATGGAGATGTGGTATAAATACACACACGCACACACACACACACACACACACAGGAATATTATGCAGGCATTAAAAAGGATGAGATCATGCCATTTGAGACAACATAGATGAACGTACAGGGTATTATGCAAAGTGAAATAAGTCAGGCTGAGAAAGACAAATACCATCTGAATCCACTCATAAGTGGAATCTAAAAAAATGAATAATGAAAAAAAAAAACAGAACCAGACCTATAAATACAGAGAACAACATGGTTACCAGAAAGGAGGGGAATAGCTACCTGAGCAAAATGGGTGAAGAAGACAGGAAGATACAGGTTTCCAGTTAGTGAGTAGATAAGTCATGGGAATAAAAGACATAGCATAAACAATACAGTCAGTGATACTGTAATAGTGATGTAACCAGACAGGTGGTAGCTACACTTGTGGTGAGTACAACATAATGTATAAACTTACCAAATTACTATGTTGTACATCTGAAACTAATGAAACATTGTGTGTCAACTATGTGTAGAAATAAAAAAGAATAACACATTAACACTTATTCAATACATGCCAAACATATTTCTAAGTGATTGGTATGTTTTAACTCCCATTATCTTCACAGAAATCCCTAGGACTTAAGTGTTGCTATTTTCATCATCATCATCCTCCTTTGAGTGTGTAAGAAATAAAGCCATAGAGACATTAGTGAATGGAACCCAATAGCTAATAAGTAGCAGAGCTGAGATTTGATTGCATGTCTCTTGGCCAGGGAGAACACAGACTGAGTCATCGGACCAGAGTGACTCAAATGCAAATGCTGCTGGCTCCTGAGGTAGCTCCCTGGACATGTTGTGGGAGAAGCCACCGAAGTAAGAATCCTGTGGTTCATCCAGTCAACTCTGCCCATCTCTGCTTCTATCATTATGTTCATCATATTCCCTCTTACTTATACTGGCCTTGCAGTCTAACAAAGGCACTGGCCTCCAGCACGCTCAGGTTATTTTCCCTAGGAGGTAAAAGAGTGTTTGGATCTGAGTCATCCACTCCCTTCCATAACTTGGAGTAAAGCAATTATCCAAGGTGGGGGAATTAGACAGCCTGCTGGACAGACAAAAGCAAACAGCTCCACATTCCCCCCTAGTTCCCACTTGCAAAAGGTAAGTGGTTTTGCTCTGTTTTTATTCCATGAATGTTGTTGTTTCTAAGAAAGCATAAAAATAGGACTCTAAGTCTGACATGGATTTCGAAATCCATTAAATGACATTTTAAGAATTATTCTATTTACATGGTTTAGGATCTAAGAGCTTTTCAGAGTCCATGAAAAGTCCTAAGAGATTGAAATAAAAATTGGCTGAGGAAAAAATCTAAAGAAGTCAAAATCTGTAAATATCTAATTAAATGTTTATAAGAGTAACATATTGGAAAGATAACTGTAACCCAACTCAACTTACATACAGATGGATTTTAGTAGGTTTGTTATAAAGGGGACTAAGTTCTCCGAAAGTAAGAGGTTCTAGAGCCTCTGCAGGACTCCACTAATGTAACTCTTGGATGAGCAAAGTACCCAGAGGAATCAGAAACACAGTGAACATTGTCACCACCCAATGAATTTCACTTGCTGCCTTGGTCCACAGTACCTTAAAATAAATGGAGCTGTTTAAACTTTGGTTAGATGTCCCTGATGATCTAGTGGTTAAGATTCATCTCTCTCACCGCTGCAGTCATGTTCAATTCCCAGTCAGAGAAGCCTGCCTTCTGAAGCACCTGGGTGGGTCAGTCAGGTAAGCATTAGACTCTTGATTTCAGCTCAGGTCATGATCTTACAGATCATAGGTTTAAGCCCCAAGTTGGGCTCTGCCCCACAAAGCCTTCTTAGGATTCTCTCTCTCTCTCTCTCTCTCTCTCTCTCTCTCTGTTCCTTCCCTGTTCTCTCTCACCCACATGCTCTTTCTCTCTCAAAAAATATAACTAAAAAAAAATAATAAACTTTGGTTATCTAAGATTTCTGTCACATCTCCTCCAAGTGAGAAACTCTTCATTCTGTGTTTTTTCACAGGGTATAAAAATGTAATTATGATTTCTAGAGCTATTAAATATATTTGTGTTCTAGATATAAATATATTTGTGGGAGTTTTAAAAAAAAGTCTTGAACTAAAAACAAAGTTTCTTGATTATTGTGGTTAAACTTAGAATGGTCTGTGTGTTTAAGTAAAATTTTAAATTGAAAATGTGGACTGGGGGGACCATCCACTTCAGCCCAGGTCTTGATCTCATAGTTTGTGGGTTCTAGCCCCACATTGGTCTCTGCTGACAGAACTTGGAACCTGCTTCGGAAGCTGTGTCTCCTTCTCTCTCCCTCCCCCATTCTCTCTCTCTGTCTCAAAACTAAACATTTAAAAACAATTTTTTTTTAAGAAAATGAGGACTTGTCCTTATTTTTTTAATGTAACTTCTAAGAGCACCTGTCCTTAGGCCACTAACCAAGCAGATCATCTGTTTTGCTCATCCTTGTCCATAGTTCACTTAGACAAGGAGAATCTCCTTTTCCTTTCACTGTGATGCTTTATTACTCTGATTGTAGTAGAGTTTCTATGTGTAACCTGAATGGCTCCTATTTTAACTTAGGATTCTACATGTCCATGGAGTTGAATATAACCAGATAGACAGGAGTGATATGTTAAGCCCATCTTCATAGAAAATCACTTTGCCCAATGATTTGGGAAAATTTTATAAATATAAAAACTCATAAATATCGAGATAGATTTATAGATAAGGGATGGTTTTCCAGGAAGGGTAAAAATCATGATTTTTACATAAATATAAAAGGAATATGTGCCAAAGATTTTATTTAACTCATTAATTAAAGAGAGAAATCGATAAGGTGTTATAACCAGTGCAAAGAAGAATTCAAAGTACGACATATTAATAGATAAAAAGTGCTTAAATTAATTTATAAATACATGCAAAATTACAAAATTGATCAATATTCAGAGAGCAATTACCAGATTCCACTGAACACAATTTAGATTTAGATCTCTATGGGAAAATTTAATATTCATTGCTGTCACTTATCTAAAACATAAAGTTGTAAAGTAGCAACCCCCCCCCCCCCAAATGAAAGCACGATATCCCCATGGAATCTGGTAGCACTGACAGGTATGCTAATGCCTGTTTCCCTTGGTCTGTTTCAAATATTTCATAGTTATTTTTTTATTAAAAATAGAATCTAACACTAAATATAGATATGGAATGGATAGATCACAAAGCAAAATGTCAAATACCAATATCACATTAATTTTAATTATAAAGTAGGTGACATCTAAAGCATTTCTGACTTTTGGCAAAGATTATCACCTCATTTTTCATAGTTCCTTTAAAACAGAGTCTTAACCTGGGATTTATGGGCAGCATTTATAAATTTTCCAAGGGAAGAAATTATGCTTTCATCAAGATCTGAATAGTGTTTTACACATCATAGTTTGAAAGCAATCCTTTGGAAGATGATTTTGGAATATGAACTCATTTATTTAGGTACTTCAAATGTAAACTACAGAGCTGTTCTGCTTTGGTATGAAATGTCTTCAGATATTTGAAAATGAAATCTTATTTTCAGAAAGAGGAAGACATTTTAATTTTTATATTATTTAATTTTGACCTTTATGTTCATTTTGGTTACTTTTCTGTTATTTATAGCCTTTTCAAATCTTTTTCAAATCTACCCTCCCCCCACCTCCCAACAAATGCTTATTTAAATGTGCTGTTTAAAAGACCCTTGGGTAGTGGCAAAACATTCTAAATTTCATCTGACTATCTCAGCTTTAAAAAGTGAGAGGAAAGGAGCTAAGAATTTTAGAGAGGATGAGCCAGGCTCAGTTTTGTTACCTCAGGAATGTTATTCTTTATAATCCTTTCAATAATTCTTATGTGCTAAGAATTATTATCCTCTTTTCATAGATAATGATATTGAGGCCCAGAGGGGTTACAGGTTTGCCTTATCAGTGCTTGTTCTGAGGTTTTTCTAATTCTGGTATCTGTACATTTTCACTACCACACCATGATGCTTCTTTATTTCAAACTTCCCATAATCTAACCTGCTGAGAGAAAGTTGGAAAAAAAATTGAAAAAGAAAAATGGATAGTGATCACATGTCAAAGATTCATCTAATTAATTAATTAGGAAACCAACAACGAAACAAGAGAGCTGTTTCCAAGAGTATTTGAAAAGCAGTTTTATTTAGCCAGTAAGCAAAGAAATACCAAGGTAAGATTGTTTAATACAAAACTGGTTTTCCTGCCAGGGTATAAAAGTAAAACTTGGGGCGCCTGGGTGGCTTAGTCGGTTAAGCGTCCGACTTTCGCTTAGGTCATGATCTCGCGGTTCGTGGGTTCGAGCCCCACATCGGGCTCTGTGCTGACTGCCAGCTCAGAGCCTGGAGCCTATTTCAGTCTGTGACTCCCTCTCTCTCTGACCCTCCCCTGCTCACGCTGTCTCTCTCTCTCTCTCCTAGAAATAAATAAAACNAGCCCCACATCGGGCTCTGTGCTGACTGCCAGCTCAGAGCCTGGAGCCTATTTCAGTCTGTGACTCCCTCTCTCTCTGACCCTCCCCTGCTCACGCTGTCTCTCTCTCTCGCTCCTAGAAATAAATAAAACATTAAAAAAATAAATAAATAAAAGTAAAACTTTTAGAGTTACCTTTTCTACCAGTCCTCCACCTCTAAAATCATACCTCATCAGTTGTTTTTTGTTTGTTTGTTTTTTGTTTGCAGATTAACCTCTAACTGTACGGGCAGGCGTGTAAAACACCTGGGCCTTTGTTAGTGAAGCAGAATTATACCCTCCAAGAGAGTTAGATGAGAGTTAAACAGATTTATTAGCATGCGCTCTAGCATGATATTAACAAATCAAAGACTTATCAGTTCACTTTATTTCCACTTTTGAAATGCATTATTATTTTACAGAATATATTGATTTGAGATTACAGGCTTTGGATCAAACTGTTTTGGTTCAAAATCTGTCTTTCTTCCACTACCTCCATGTACTTAACCAACTTACTTAAATTCCCTTTGGCTTTGTTTTCTCATCCTTAAATGAGGAAAATAATCATGAAATGTAACTTATAGTGTTATAGGAATTCAAGGAACCTTTCATGTGGCAAATAACCCATTAAGGTTGACATTTCAAGGTTGGCTTCATGTTGGTCTTTTTCATGGCAGCTATGAGGTGAGCTTCAGCAATTACAACTTTAGGGGGTTTGCTTTTTTTTCTTTTCTCTCACTTGTTTCCAGGCATTCTATCGTTACCTTGGTTTCATTTCTCTATGTCAGTACCACGTTGCATTTAATGTTGTTAAATTTTATGAATCCTGTTTCCAATTGGTTAAATTTATTTGTAGTTGTGTTCATGTTAGTTATTCTGTCAGCAGGGATGATTAACATTGCTACAAATAGGATAAGCATATCCATGATTCTAGGACCAAGTCATCAATCAAGGATTCTGTAAGACTGGCTCCAGGAACAATGCACTAACATATGTGAAGTTCATTGGATTTCATATAAATATGTGTCATGCATTGTGTTTTTAACAATGACGTTTCTGTGGTTTCTTCGCTGTACTTAAAACTATAATATTACTCCATCTAACGTTTATACTTTAAAAATCTGGGTGGCTCAGTTTCAAATTCATGCTTTTTTTTTTCTTTTTCATTTTACTCGTCTTTTCCAACTTAATGTCTTTCAAGCTGTAGAAACTGAACATCAGACTTCACATTTGGATATTAGAGGCTATGTCATCAGCACAAATGGAAGTTAATTAAATACAAATAGTTTACAAATGTGATGGCTAGCAGTCCCTTAAAATTTCCAGGTATTACTCCACATTGAATGTTTAAATTAGAAATGCAAGCCAAATGCCAAAGGTAGTATTTGGCAGTGTTCTTGATTAGAATATCTGCATGTAGTATTTGTTTATTCAGCAAATGAAGTGCCCTCCCTGGTTGTTTTGCTGTTTGAAGAATCTTCATAGAATCTCAAGTACTTGTTGTCACTGAGGCAAAAACCAATTTGCTTCCCATTATAATATCTGCCTTTCCATTTGTGTATTTAATTGTGGTGAGGTCTTGGGAGTAGTTTCTGACTTTTACACAAGGAAAAATGAGAGTACAGTTGTTACTTTTGACAGCTCACACATAAAAAATGATGGAAAATAGGTTGAGGTCTGAATTAAACCCAAACTATAAAAGCCTTAATTAGTGGAAGCATAATTACAGGGAGCTATTGTAGAACAAAATCTAAATTGTATTAAAATATTTTTCAACTGATTTGAAGATAGAAAAAGCATGCTTTACACTACAAGCAATTTCTCTAAATTACTGCCCATCATTGAATTTCATAAATTAAAACCGAGTGCTGAAATAAAGGGTTGTTGCCACCATTCTTTTTGTTTAGTTCAGTTTGGAATGATTTCCTAAGGCGTTTTAGAGCCGTAATAGTGTATCTGCCTATTGTATATGGAGGAAGCTGTCCAATCATTTTAAAGACCAGGGGTATAAATAATTATCAAAATGTGTAGATAATACAAAGCTCTCTTCTTAAAAAGTCATTTGAGAAATAAATGAGCAATTAATTGTATATACTCAGCAGCACTCTTGGTATAACCAGTGATGCTAGGAGGAGCTAAAATGATGCTTAGATTTTTTTAAATTTTTTTGGCTCTCATTTCTTTGGTACCAAAAAGGCATGAATAAACAGGATATAACAAAAAAGAAAAGGGTAGAGAATGGAAGATAGTCAAACATTGTGAATTATTATTACTACACAGTTTTAAGCACAAATATCTACATATGTAAGCATTCATAATGTCCTAATTAATTAAGCTTGATTGTTTAACAAAATTACGTTACCTTTAGGAGTTCCCTGTCTGTAGTTGTGGCTTCTAGATTTTGACGTTTCATTAAGAAAACAACTACAACTCTGTTTTCTCCATTATTTTACAAAATAAAGTGTATTTTTTTAATTAGGAAGAACACTGTTACAAATGAAGGGAGAGTCCCTCTAAGAGAGTTAAAATGAACATGTCACATATGAATATATTACGCTTTTTGACATTTTTGTCATTTGTCATGGATTGGGCAAAATTCTGTTACTAAGGGTGAGTAATCATTGGACCAGAGGTTAAAGTAGGATGGGTGGACCTTTCACAGTGTAGCACTAACCTACCTTTCTGCTCTCATCTTCTGCAAATTTTACTTATGAACTCTAAGCTTCAGCTACACCAAACTGCTTGCTCCACACCAGAAGACCACACTCTTTGGCACACACAGACTTGACATCTGATCCCACAGTGAGCTACTTCATATCCCCAAGCCTCTCACTATTCTTACAGAGGCAGGACATGATCATAAGATCGTACTTTGGACTCTGGCTCCACCACCTAGGCAGTGTGACATTAGGAAAGCCATTTCATCTTTGTGCACTTCAGTTTCCTCATCCATAACATGAGGACAGTAACATTGCCTGCTCCATTGGCTTCTGTGGGTTCAATGAATCAATACAGGAATCCTCAAATGTGTAAGCACATTTATCAGTTTTCTATTGCTGCATAACAAAACTACCCCAAAATTTAATGGCATAAAACGATTTAGCATTTTTCATGGTCTAAGTTTAGCTGGGCAGTTCTTATACTCCACATATGTCACCTGGGATCACTCATGCAGCTGCATTCAGCTGGTGATGAGCTGTGCTGGAGGGTCCCAGAAGTCCTCTCTCACACGTCCGTGACATGGCTTGTCCATCTCTTCTCCATATTCCTTCCCTCGTGTGATATCTTATCCTGCTTTTCCACATGATATCTCTCTTGCAAGATATCCTGGACTTCCCAGCAATAGGACAACTGGGTTGCAAGAGAGTAAAAGCAGAAGAACTAAGCCTGAACTAGCCTAACTTTACTTCTGCTTGCATCTGACTGCTAAACGCAAGTCACTGAGAGAAAGTGAAATAGACTTGGCCTCTTAATAAGAGGAATGTCATGCTTATATAAGAATGGGAGAAATTGTGGGCATCCATATATGCAGATAAAAGAGCGCAGCACAGAGGCATCTGGTGGCTTAGTCGGTTAAGCATCCGACTTTGGCTCAGGTCGTGATTTCCCAGTGAATGGGTTCAAGCCCTACATTGGACTCTGTGCTGACAGCTCAGAGCCTGGAGCCTGCTGTGGATTGTGTGTCCATCTCTGTCCCTCCCCCACTCACACTCTGTCTCTCTCTCTCTCTCTCAAAAATAAACATTAGGGGCGCCTGGGTGGCTTAGTCGGTTAAGCGTCCGACTTTCACTTAGGTCATGGTCTCGCGGTTCTTGGGTTCGAGCCCCACGTCAGGCTCTGTGCTGACTGCCAGCTCAGAGCCTGGAGCCTGTTTCAGTCTGTGACTCCCTCTCTCTCTGACCCTCCCCTGCTCACTCTGTCTCTCTCTCTCTCTCTCCTAGAAATAAATAAAACATAAAAAAAAATAAACATTAAAATTTATTTTTAAATAGCACAGCACATATTAGAGTTTAGTTATTATTATTTATAAAATGGAGTGAATGCTTTCTACCCTCTCAGACTGTTGTAAGGATTGATTGAAAAACTGAAGAGACGGAAGGCACTGCCTTTGTTGTCATTGAGGTCATTACTAAGGATTATTATTTGTAAAAAGATTCTCACCCCAACTGTATTTTTGAAAGCCTGGGCAGCTGATATTCTGCTGTAGCTGAGTCATCCCAGCACTTGCATCTCGGGCCCTGGGAACCGCAGCAATGAAAGACCGCATCTACCCCTTTCCTACCTCTGCCTTCAGACTGTGCCAAGCCCCAGGTTATCCTTAGTCTTTCTGCCTCTTCGTAAAGAGAGATGTGGAGGAGAGACACCGGTGTCTGAAAAAGTGCTTTTATGAAACAATGTCACCTATAAAAACAGGCTGATTATGTTCTCTAGAATTGAATTGAAACCTGTTTTTCATATCCATGGACTGATGTGAGAAGTTAACTTCCTAGTTAGTTCATTTTTGCCCCTGACTTGAAAAAATGAAGTTTTGGACATAAGTGGTTTCTGAAATAGGAACTATAGTGTCAAGGATATGGGCTTCCAGACCTAATTTATGAAGACCTAATCTTCAAAAATAGTTAAATATTATTTGCAGTTTTTAATTCATTGTTATACCGAAAGGCTAAACCATTTACCAAGTCTCTATTTCCTGCCAATCCTTAATCTTTTATAGCTCTTTCATACCAAACATCTTTAGACTGTTAATGTTGACTCTCTTTAAAATGAACAAAATTCACATAACAAATTTTAATTTAGGTACTACCTGAACTGCTGAGGTTTTTATATGACAGCATTTAACTTCATAAAGTAATGGATTTAAGGAATACCCTGTGGAGACATAAAATCCATTCTTCTGGGATTTTTGCAATTAGGGCAAACATGTCTAGAATTATACAAATTTCACACCTCTCCACATGTAGAGAGTAGCTTTTTATCACCAGGAACACCAATTCTCTTTGGTGATTAATATTCATATTCCCACATGAATTCTTAAATAATAAATTATTATTAGTCTTCTAAAGGTTTAGTTTTCTCTATAGCAACTTTGATTAGTTCATCATATTTAAAGATGTAAAAGAGCAATTTATATTCAAATTCACCATGTTTTTATTCAGACTATATGAATTTGGTTCTAGAGTCTCATTTCAAATAAAAACGTGAATTTTAGGCAATAGCAGTGTTTCAACAACTGGTATAAAGGACTATAATTTTGTACTCTCAACTGTCTTCACACTCAGTGTAGATTGTAGTAATAAATGATTAAGAAAGTTTCTAATTTAATTATAGCTCCTCAGTTATATTGTATGTATATATGGATAACGTCAAGTTCAATTTTAAAATTGTTGAAATATTTTCACAAACATTATTATTATGCAGCTGTTGATAAAAGTATGTCAAGCAACACACACATGATATTATAGGGACTTTTTTTAAGTTTGTTTCTTAAGATTTCCTGTGTCTGCCCCCAGCAAGGGCACCCTTAGCCCATATTACTGTAATGTTCTATTCTGTCATGCAGATGTAATGTGTGTTGCATACTCTCAATGGCAAATGCACAGTGTACATCAGATTGCCACTTGCAGAGCCTAGGCTAAGGCTATTGTCTCTTCACGAGAAAAAATCAGTACCATATCAGCAGGAATCTAGAAGATTCCTTGGAGATGTAATTTTACTGGGTACTCCTATAATGTTCTCAGGCATATAAACATGTCTAGATTTTTGTATTTGATCAAATTAAAGCAGCAACAACAGATTACAATTGTCACTTTCAGATTTTTATTAGTCTGGCCTTGCTTTTGGAAAGTGAGTAGCATGTTCCTTCAGCTCTGAAACCAGTATAGGTTCTGAGGGTGAGCACTCAGAATCACTGCTTCTGGGGTACTACCTCGTCAAAAGACCTTTATCCCGAGTCACCTGGGTAGCTCAGTTGGTTGAACATCCTACTCTTGATTTCAGCTCAGGTCATGAATCCAGGGTCATGGGATTGAGCCCTGTGTCAGGCTCCACACTGAGCCCAGAGCCTGCTTAAGATTCTCTCTCTCCCTCTCCCTCTCTCACCCTCCTACTCCCTCTGTCCCTTTCCCCAGCTTGTGTGCTCTCTTCTCTCTCTCTCAAATTAAAAAAAAAAAAAAAAAAAGACCCTAATTCCACACATGGCTTCTTTCTACTATGGGGCATTTTTATAGCATTCTAACATCCACCTTCCTTCTTCCCTTCCTTCCTTCCTTCCTTCCTTCCTTCCTTCCTTCCTTCCTTCCTTCTTCTGTCCTCATTCTTGCATGGTGATCATAAGTCAGTCAGTTGCTCTTTCTCTCATTCTGCCTTCATTTATTTTAAATCACAAACATGATTTTAATAATGCTGATATGTAAGATAAAGGGTTAATATCCAGAATCTATAAGGAACTCACCAAACTACACGCCCAAAAAACAAACAACCCAGTGAAGAAATGGGCAGAAGATATGAACAGACACTTCTCCAAAGAGGACATCCAGATGGCCAACAGACACATGAAACGATGCTCAGCATCCCTCCTCATCAGGGAAATACAAATCAAAACCACACTGAGATACCACCTCACGCCAGTCAGAGTGGCTAAAATGAGCAAATCAGAGAACTCTAGATGCTGGCGAGGATGTGGAGAAACGGGCACCCTCCTACACTGTTGGTGGGAATGTAAACTGGTACAGCCCCTCTGGAAAACAGTGTGGAGGTTCCTCAGGAAACTAACAATAGAACTCCCCTATGACCCAGCAATAGCACTGCTAGGAATTTACCCAAGGGATACAGAAATGCTGAGGCATAGGAGCACATGTACCCCAATGTTCATAGCAGCACTCTCCACAATAGCTAAAACATGGAAAGAGCCTAAGTGTCCATCAACAGATGAATGGATCAAGAAGATGTGGTTTATCTATACCATGGAATACTACATGGCAATGAGAAACAATGAAATCTGGCCATGTGTAGCAACATGGATGGACCTTGAGGGTGTTATGCTGAGCGAAATAAGTCAGGCAGAGAAGGACAAATATCATATGTTTGCACGTATAGGAAGATTAGGAGGAACTTGACGGAGGAACAAGGGGGAGAAGAAGGGCGGAAATGGTGGGGGAAAGGGAGAGAGGCAAACCATGAGAGACTCTTGAATGCTGACAAAAACTGAGGACTGATGGGTGTGGGGGGGAGGGGGGATGGGCATGGAGGAGGACACTTGTGGGGATGAGCACTGAGTGTTATGTGGAAACTAATTTGACAATAAACTATTTGTAAAAAAAAATAATAATGCTGATATGTATAAAAGCATTATGATATCTCTATATTCATATATAAGAATTTCCCTCACATAATTTATTTTTGTATTTTATGTTTTTAATAAAAATAATAAAATATTAAGTTTAGAAAAATGCTTAATAAGACTATAATCCTAGACAACTAATATATTGTACAACCCTGTTAATCTGTGTGTATATGTGTGTGCAGACCTCACTTTTAGTGTAGTGTGGGGCCACAAAAAAGACCATTCAAGTTAAATGTATAAATCAATCTTAACGGTCAATGGGAAAATTTTAATATGTACCATGATCTATAAAATTCTTGTCAAAATATTAAATACTCTTCTGCTATCAATTATAAATGTATGTGGAAATTTAAAATTAATAATATATATGTGTGTTTAGTAAACCATTATTTAAAACATTAGAAATATTGAGAATTAAGGGGCACCTGGGTAGCTCAGTCAGTTAAGTGTCCAACTTTGGCTCAGGTCATGATCTCATGGACCATGAGTTTGAGCCCTGCTTCGGGCTCTGTGCTGACAGCTCATTGTCTGGAGCCTGCTTCAAATTCTGTGCCTTCCTCTCTCCCTGCTCCTCCCCAACTCCTGTTCTCTCTCTCTCTCTCTCTCTCTCTCTCTCTGTTTCTCAAAAATAAATCTTAATTTTTTTCTAAAATATATTAAGAATTGAAATGTTTATATCTTTGTAAAATTTATTAAAACACACACACACATCCTTAGTGGAATTATTCATAAAAGTCAAAAATTGGAAACAAAAGATGTCTATCAGTTAGTAAATTGAAAGACAAATATGGTACATGCACACAATGGAACAATTAATTGGCATGAAAAATATCAATGGATTACTGATACATGCTACAATGTAGATAACTCAAAACCATTATGCTAAATGAAAGAAGGCACACATAAGATACCACACATTGTACAGTTCCACTTACATAAAATGTCCAGAAAAGGCAAATTCATGGAGACAGAAAGATTAAAAACCTATCAAGAAGGGTTTGAGTAGTGATTGCCTTCTTCATATCAATATAAAATGATATGTGATGATCCTCTGTTCTATGCTTTAGTAAATTGTCATCCTCATTTTTCTAAGCAGGAAATCAAAATGAGCTTCCAGGATCTTATCCATTGCACTTTCAATATTGTGAAACATTTCTGAGCATTTAATTATAATAACTAAAATATATTCTCAATGAGACGGTGTAAAGCAAGGACTGCCTGCATTGTGGAAGGGTGTGTGTGTGTGTGTGTGTGTGTGTGTGTGTGTTTGTAATCTTTGTTTCATAGAATTTATGTCAGTTGTAGATTTCATTCAGATCCAAGTAACAAATCCCAAGAGAGCCTAAAAAGAGTGGTTTATTTTTTTAAATAATTGTTTAATGTTTTCTTTACTTTTTGAGAGAGAGAGACAGCGTGAGCAGGGGAGGGTCAGAAAGAGAGGAAGACACAGAATCAGAAGCAGGCTTCAGGCTCTGAGCTAGCTGTCAACACAGAACCGTCGCAGGGCTTGAACCCACAAACCGTGAGATCATGACCCGAGCTGAAGTCAGACGCTTAACTGACTGAGCCACCCAGGCGCCCCAAAAGAGTGGTTTAAACATAGTAGTTGTTTTGGGTTTTTCTGTTGTGTGTGTGTGTGTGTGTGTTTCCACATAAAAAAGAAATCCAAGGTAGATAGTTATCAGATACTCAGCTTCCTTCTCTTTACAGATAGCATCCTTACCAGGCAGCTTTTGTTCTCATATGTTCTTTCATGGTTTCAAGATGGCTGCTCTATGTGTCTTATGACACTGCAGCAAGAAAGGGAAAGGTCAAGGGCAGAATATATACGAACAGATCCATCACATTTTAAAAGAGCTTCCCTAGAAGATTCTCCTATTGACTTCCGCTTCATCACAATGACCAGAAATGCATCACATGACCAGCTCTGGCTGCATAGCAGACCAACAAATGTTTACTTATTTTGAATCTAGTTATACTGTTTCTCTTTAGAAATTGGAATTCTGTTAATTAAGAAAAAGAAGATTAGAGTAGAATTGAATAGGTAATTCACAGTCTTTGCACATGAAGCATTTTGCAATTCACTTTATCACAAAGTTTATATACAATGTCACCCAACTTTAAAAGCTCTGTGCAGGAATATTGTATAATATTTGACAAAGATATCATTAATCACATATATTTTATTTTTTTTAGTACCATGCTTATTGTTGATTTTTTCCCTTTATTTGGGGATTTCCCTTAATGATGTTCAAAAGATACTAACATTTTATGTCCTTAATAAAATTGTCAATTTGGAAAAGTCATTCTTTATTAAAGTTGAACAAGGGAAAAAATGTTGAAAGCTCTTCCTCCCAAAATTTACATCTAACTATTCTTGGTTCTTTGGTTAAAATAATTTTCTTTGAGCATCAACATTCATGATTAAGAATATCATTTTATTCCATTTTTATATTGTTTTATTTGCAAGAACTTGAAAAGTTTCATTTCATACTATTTCCCTAAACCTAAGCAAATATACATTAATTTACATTTGTGATTCAATAAGTTAAACTAGGGCTTAACACTAACAATTATCTTTGTTTTTATGGACTTAATAGATGCTGCATAGAGTGTATACATTGTGCTTGCAAATTTATACACAGTTTGCAAGGATGGGAAGGTAGGTACAGTTTTGTTTTTTTTTTTTTTTTACATACTATGATTTCTAAATGAAGTTAAGTGTTGAATCTTATGCTTAGCAGAAAAATTGTAGTCTATTCCTGCATGGAGAAAATGATAAGTATGTAGACCCTATCAAGAGATCTCTGTTTTAAACAAACCATATAGACAAATCTATATGAGTGATTTGGGTTCTCTTTTGGAATATTTTTTGTTAGCTGATTTCCATATTAATCATTGACTTTATAAACCTAACCTCATATAAGATATGGGTACAATTTTAAAAAATCTGCATTACATACACCTCATTTCCTTTTGAAGCTCTTAGGAAGTTCTTCTGATACATCATTCTCTGGATGTGATTGCTAGCTACTCACTGAGTGTTGATGATAGTTGAGTATAATTGCAAACTAATAAAGAGGGAAAAATCTTAAGAATCCAATGTGATTGGCGATCTTGGAATCTAAGAGTTGTTTATATTTGCCCTTGAAGTAAGAGAGACTTTGCAAACTGTGTTCTTCGGAGATTAAAGTAATGATGAATTTCAGTTGTCTGGGTGTTCCCAGGAATGCACTGACAGACAAGACCTGCTGACTATGGGTAAGGTGGCTAGATGCACACCAGACAGTTGTAGGGGGTGGTCATTAAAACTGCTTGAGAAATCGTATCAATAGGTGTGTATACAGCAATAACTAAGCTGACTCAGTGGCACAAGGAAGTCGGATTTAGTATAAAGAGAAGCCGAGGGCAGATATTATTTTTCTTTGTGAATAGATTTTTAACTGATTATGAAGGACATTCAGGAGTTCTCCCCATAGGAACAAAATCAGACTGGTGATTTTTAAGCAAATATTGTCACTTATACATAGTAGTTAACACCTGAAGTCTAGAGCCATACTGCCTACATTCTAGTCCTAACCCCAGCACTGCAGTGTTTCCTTGGTGAATTACTAAATAATCTTATGCCTTAATTTCTCTCTGCATAAAATAATGATAATAATAATAATAAACATAAAAAGTAAAGTCAAAATTAAAGACAAAATTAATTTAATGTTAATTAAAGACATAATTAACAAAATTAATAGCTGCTGACTCATAGAGTTGTGAAATTAAATGAGAAAATATAGAAAATGCTCAGGATAGTGCCATGCAGTTGGAGGTGCTCAATAAGTGTTAGAATGGTGTTACTATTACTATTGTTATTTTTGTTAATTTTTATTTTATTGGATTGAAGAACATTGGGAGTAAGCCATACATCTTTCTATGGTGTAATGCTTCGTGTCATATCTTTCTCTTTCAGTGTGTATCTTCTTCTCCTGGTATCTCAAAAATTAAATTATCTTCACAATAAATGTATTACCAGCCTTTCATTCCATCAAATGCTCGTGGAATTTCAATGGCAAAAAGTTTTTTTGAGGATCTCTATTCCAATCAGCTCTTTGTCACAGAGGGTCAGGAAGATTCTATCACACCCTTTGCCTTTTACAGTGACTGTGCCACTTTCCATAATGCTTTGGCAGGAACATCTCCGTTTCTTTCAACTTCTTAAAGTAGAAACATTCCCGAAAGAAAACAGGGAGTCTCTGTGGTGATTGTCTTTACTTTGGAAGCTCTTTTTTAATGTATTTTTGTGCTGGTTGCACCTCTGTTTCTTGTCTCACTGTCGTCTTTAACATATATCAAAACCAATTTAAAAGCAAGAAAGTGCAAATGTCCCTGTTGTAAGAAATAAATCTGAGCCATTTTCTCTGATCAGACCATGAAAGTTGCCCCTGGAGAAAGCCCGATAGAACAAGGGCTATGAAGACCTTCCCCAGACCGGTGTAATAATTCATTTTTGTGCCTTGCAATGCTAGGCTTTACTATGCTGTTCTGCAGATACAAGCCAAAAGCAGTAGTGTGATTAGATTTTTAATCCCTTTAACTCTAATTGCTTCTCAGAAGCTGTATACTTACAGTATGTGTCTGGTTTTAGAAACGCAAGGGAAAGGGAAAGAGATAAAATATTTCCTTCATTCTGGATGGAATATCAAAAAGCAAGGGAAACAGTGCACAGACAAGTTATGGAGAGATGCTGGCAGTGTTTTAAAGACTATTTACAATGATTAAATATGCTGTGGGATGTAGAAATCTTCCTGACTGCCCTGAAGTTTCTGTGTAGGAGGGCTCATTTCCCTGCTGTTCATTCCTTGGGGTTGGACTTTGACACCCTTATTGTGCTTTTGGTAGTTTGCCCACAAATTATTGTACTGAAGAGAATGAGGCTCCGAGGTTAAGCATCTTCTATTTCACAGGATGCAATTCCAGCGACTGTCTTTGTGATTCCAAACAAGGTCTATTAAACACAAAGCTGACCTAGTGGAACTGATAAACACAATTGCTTTAAGGAAATGGAGATGAATTGTAGCTGAAGTTTAGGAAAATAGGAAAGCATAATTGAGTAAATTAAAAATAATTTTAAATCACAATTATAATCGCGCTTCATTTATTTTTACCCTGCCATTTTCATGTCTCACGGTCTGTAATTTGAGAATGTTTCAGTGTAGCTAGCCTTACTGTTTAAAAACTGAGGTTAACAAAAAAAATCCATTTTGTTCTGCAGAATATCTATACCATGTGAGAACACTGCACTAAAAATGGAGTTGTTTTTAGGGAAATGGCAGCCTTGGCAGATTCAGCTGTTGGTGGAAAGGGGATGTCAACTGAATGACGAGAGAAAAGAAATGGAAAAGAAAAGGCCAACAATAAAACTTGTCTTATCTAGAACCCATAGAGCAAGTAGAACAAGAGGAAAAGAGGAGGGAAGGAAGAAAAGGAGGAATATGTGAATGTGTCATTTCATGACAACAGTTGTACTTATGAAAGGGGCATGTGAATGTGTCAAAAATACGGATCTTGGGTCCCCCACCAGCTTGGACCCACTTTGGCAACCCTCTGCTTTGAGGACCATATTACAGGATGTTTTCACAAATGCAAGGAAACTTGGAAAGATAGTTTTGAATCATGACACTGTGCTAAAGAGGACGAGTTTATAAAGATTCACTCTAAACCTTTCTATGAGTCTCAGATTAAAAACTGTGTGTTCTTGGGGATAAATTTAGTATAGGATCGGAGCTTACTCTGAGACTCAGCTAGTATGCACACACCTATAAATCAGAGAATTGGGATCAATGGAGGCAGCCATGAGCATATTTAATATTTGCAAAATACTTGATAATGAAAGTCAAGTCCCTAACTTTTATAAGGACTTTATTAGAGAGACTGGAATTGAGTTTAATTCAAGCTTCCTTCTTTGTAGCACTTACTGGCACATTGTAACCTAACCTTTAACTTCTCTAGGCAAGGATTAAACACATTGGCAGGACAATAACATGTGCCCTTTGAGGCCTAGTATTGTTGTTAGAAAGCTTAGTTTAAGTACCATCATTGCATCAGATTGCTCTACTGGCTTAATTAGCATAACATGAACATGAAGAGTGCTATTAACATAAAGTGCCACTGCACAGTCCCCTACTCTGGGGCTCTGTATGGTATCCCATGGATTTGCTGGCAAACTTGCAGATAAGAGCAGAATATTTTGCAGAGAGCAAAGCTCACCTTCACTTCTGTGTGAGAGGATCAGCGCCATTAAAAACAATGAATGTGTTCTATTAATTATCATTTAGAGCTTGTTTCTTCCCTTGGACAGAAAGTGAACTGTCCATTATCAAAAGGAGCTATTCCAGAGAGTCCTGAAACACCCCTTGTCTAAATTCATTAGGATGGCATCAAATTAAAGCCTCATAGTATTTCTGGAAGACTTCAGAATTGATGTCCTGTAAATTTCAGGGCCATAGAGTTATTTTAATTTCTTAATCACTCTGGGGTGTCTGGGTGGCTTAGATGGTTGAGCATCCAACTCTTGACCAGCTCAAGTCTTGATCTCGCAGTTTGTGAGTTTGAGCCCCATGTAGGGTTCTGCACTGACAGCTCTCTCTCTCTCTCTCTGCTCCTCCCCCCCCCACTTTCTCCCGCTCAAAATTAATAAGTAAACATAAAAAATAAAAACAAATAGTGTTAATCATTCCAAGTTTACATTATCAGTTACTTAAAAAAAGAGGAAAGAGTCAAGTAAGAATAACTTCAGTCTGACACCTGAATTGGCTAACATATCTGTTTACTTATTTTGTATTCTATTTAGAAAACAAAACAAATTGTTTTAATCATTCCAAGTTTACATTATTTTGTATTCTATTTACTTATTTTGTATTCTATTTAGAAAACAAAACAAATTGTTTTAATCATTCCAAGTTTACATTATCAGTTACTTAAAAAAAGAGAAAAAAGTCAAATAAGAATAACTTCAGTATGACATCCGAATTGGCTAACATATCTGTTTACTTATTTTGTATTCTATTTAGAAAACAAAGAAATATGCTGTGTGCAATAAGGAAGTGTAACAATAATTTTGATCAAACATATTTCCTTTTTTCCTATTTTGTTGGGAATAGTTATGAGAATTTTACTGGACAAGTATAGAGATTGGAAAGGGGACATTGCACCTACCTGGAAATGTCTCTATTTATAGTGCTCCAGATGGTCATCATCTTTCCCCATCTCTCTAAAAATAACTTCTCTGCTTTTATCCCATGGAGCAGAACTCTAATTTAGCATACCTGAAATGTCTACAAATAACTATTTTTTAAAGATTAGTTAATAAATATAAATGTTCTATGGCTAATGGAACACATTAAAATACATATAATCATCTACTTTTTCAAAGAAGACATTCATTGAACACTTGCCTGGTAGGGAAGATAAGGATGAATCAGTCATAAATTCAGGAGTCAGTCAAGGAATCTTTAATACGGTAGAAGGATTGGAATATGTACCTCAAGGGACACCGGAGGTGGAAACAGGAACAATTAAGGGCAACAGAAATTTTAAAAAGGATGAGATATTTGTCTCAGTTTCTCTATGGGGATGCTATTAGCATCTGGGGCAGAATAATAGTATGTTTAGAATCCTTAGCTTTTGTCACCTACCAATCTTGTAAAGACTTAAAAAGCTAAAATATTCACATACTTGCATAAGCTGTCTAAGCATTATGAATTGCCATCGTCAAAAATCAAATATTTCTATCAGATTTAAAGGAGGTCTCTTGGAAGTCATAGATCTTAGACTGTGCCTTTGAGACTAAGGATGTCCTAACCATGCAAAAGTGGGACCAGAAAATCCATCTAGGTCTAGGGAACTGGGTGAGCAAAACCATAGAAACTATCTATAAAACAGTGTATGGTCCGTACAAAAGCTTATAGGAGGGTAACATTTTTATTGCTCTAGGATGAACTCAGGGCAAATTTACCTCATTGACAGTATTTTTTTTATTATGGAATCTAAATTATTTGGGGTGTCAGAAATAATACCTCATAAATCTATAACAGGAAACTCGTAAAGCAGTTGATTGTAATCATATGTTCAAGATTTATTTCAAACTTCATCCAAAAGCTAAAAGTAATCTCAGAAAAAGTAATGCAAAGATTTTTCTTGGACTAGATCAAGAAAAATGGTGATACAAAAAAGGCACATTTTGTTAAAGTTAATTAATTTATCACAGGGATGATCCAAGGCCAGTAATTTATGGGAGGATATGTTACTCAAACTTACTAAACAGAATTTTTTAAACAAGCCTCCTATTTATTTTTTATTGAAATATAGTTGACATATAATGTTATATTAGTTCCAGGTGTACAACATAGTGATTCAACAATTCTTTATATTACTCAGTGCTCACCACAGTCGGTGTAGTCACCATCGTCACCAGTCAATATTATTACAGTTGATTGACTGTATTCTCTATGCTGTATTTTTTATTTCCATGACTTATTTTACAACTGGAAGTTTGTACCTGTTAGTCTTCTTCACCTGATTTGTCTGTCCCCCTCATGCTTCTCCCCTCTGGCAGCCACTAGTTTATTCTCTGTATTTATGTATCTGTTTCTGTTTGATTGGTTTAGTTTGCTTTCTTTTTAGATTCCATAAATAAGTAAAAATTTTATGTATTTTTCTTTCTCTGTCTTATTGCACTTAATATGATACCCTCTAGATTTACCCATGTTGGACAAATGGCAAGATCTCTTCGTGTGTGTGTGTGTGTGTGTGTGTGTGTGTGTGTGTGTGTGTGTGTTGTGTATGTCTGAGTAGTATCCAGTGTGTGTATGGTGTGGCCACATCTTTTTCTCCATTCATCTGTTTATAGACACTCGCATTGCTTCCATATTTTAATTATTGTACATAATGCTGCAATAAACATAGAGGCACATATATTTTTTCAAGTTAGTGTTTTCATTTTCTTCGGGTAAATACCCAGAGTAGAAGCACTTTATCATATTGTATTTCTAGCTTTAATTTTTTTTGGGGGGGACCTCTATACTGTTTTCCACATGGCTGTACCATTTTATGTTCCCACCAACAGGGCATGAGGGTTCCCTTTTTTCTCCATCCCTGCCAACATGTTATTTCTTGTTTTTTTTAATATTAGCCATTCTGACAGGTATGGGGTGATGTCTCATTGTGGTTCTGATTTGCATTTCCCTGATGATTACTGATGTTGAGCATCTTTTCATGTGTCTGTTGGCCATCTTTGTGTCTTCTTTGGAAGAATGTCTATTCAGGTCCTCTCCCCATTTTATTCAGATTATTTGTAGGTTTTTTTGACGTTGTATAAGTTCTTTATATATTTGGATATCGACTCCTTATCAGATATGAAATTTGCAAATATCTTCCCCCATTCAGTAGGTTGCCTTTTTATTTTGTTGATGGCTCCATTGCTGTGCAGAAACTTTTAATTTTGCTTTAGTCCCAATAGTTTATTTTTGCTTTTGTTTCCCTTGCCTGAAGAGACATATCCATGAATAATGTGCTAAGACCAATGTCCAAGATATTACTACCTGTATATTCTTTTACTAGTTTTATGGTTTCAGGTCTCACATCTAGGTCTTCAATTCATTTTGAGTTTATTTTTGTGTATGGTGTAAGAAAGTGGTCCAGTTTCATTCTTTTACATGTAACTGTCCAATCTTCCCAGCGTCATTTATTGAAGAGATTTCAATATTGTATATTGTTGCCTCCCAAATGAGATTACTAATTTGATTAAATTCTGCTAAATGTTGCTTAAACATTTTATCAAGAATATTTGTTACTTCTTAGGAGTTATAAATTAAAACAACCTCCAACTTCCTGTCTCAGGACCAGTTTAGGCCAATTTTCTTTCTCACATCTTAGTATTTTAATTTAATGCCAACCACTCAAAAGTAAAAATGTACAGAAAAAAGATAAATAAAATTTGTTGAAAAATTGACAAACAACATATAGCCAAACCAGCACTGAATACCTATTTGGTTATTTATATTTAATTTCAACGTTTTTTTCATTCATCCTCTCATTCATTCATTCAAGCTGTAGGAGATTCACAGATGACAAGTCCATCATTTCCATAGAGTAATATGTTCAGGAAAGGGTAGACTAAAACAAGTAAAGAATTAAGATAATTTTAAATAGGTAAAGGGGCATCTGGGTAGCTCAGTTGGTTGAGTGCCCTACTCTCGTTTTCATCTCATGTCATGATGCCTGGCTCATGGAATAGAGCCCTGCAATGAGCTCCATGCTGAGTATGGAGTCTGCTTACGATGATCTCTCTCTCTCCCTCTGCCCTTCTCCCCACTTATGCGCTCAATCACTCTCTCTCCTTCTCTCTCTCTCTGAAGAAAAAAAAAATGGGTAGCAACAAGTGTTAACAATAGCAATAAAAAAGTATTAATGAAAAATAAAGATATGGAGGAAGAGAGAATGGTTTACAAAGGATGGTCAGAAATGGCATGTTTAAGGAAGAGAGATTTGAACAAATGTCACAAAGATAATTGAGATGTCAATGTAAAGATTTTGGTTAAGAGAATTTTACATAGATAGATAAGTTATGGTGAGGAACTAAAGCAGATATTGAATGGTTTAATGAATCTGATGGAAGGAAGGCTAGCTGGGCTGAAACATAGAAAAGGAGAATACTCACGGAACAAGAAAGAAGTCAGAGGAGAAAACACGATCTGCATGATTTAGGATTTTGTAACCTATGGTAACCATTTTTTTACTTTATTTTAAAATCAGTGGAAAATCCTTGAGAACTTTAGGCGGAGGAAGTTTATGATGATTATGACTAGTCTAAGAAAAATGGGAAGCAACAATGTTTGGAGGCAGTTACAATTGTCCAGGTGAAGAGATGGTGTGTTTTAAAGTCAGTGGGGGCAAGAGTAGTGAGAAGTGAGAGTCAGGATATATTTCAAGTAGATCTGATAGGACTTACAAATGAAGTGGATATGGAAACTGAAGGAAAAGAAGTAAAGATAATTGACATATTCTTTTTAGAAGACATAAATAGGTTAGGGTAGGGATAGTAATTGTTTTAAACATTATAATTTGATTCTGTAGATATACCAACTCTACACATATGGATAAAAATTAATTGAGCTTGATTTTTTACTACAGCAGCTGTTTTAGATCAATATCATTTAAAATTACATAGTGAACATTTTCACATATTTAATTTTATTAATCACATTGTCATTCTGCTAATGTATAAGCAAATTGTGTTTCTTATAAAGTAATGTAGAAGGATATTACCATCAGCGAAAGTTAAAAAATTGAAACTCTGTTTGGCATGATGGTATATTTTTCTTTAAAGAAATGTCAGTGCTGTAAGTTTTAATATGAATATGTGATAATAATATGATCACTTTAAAATATTTTTAACTTTATTACCACAAATAGAAGATTTTAAATGACTTTTAATAAAAGGTAGCACTTATCTGCTAAAACCCATTGACAAGTCAGGTAACAATAAGTTTGGTTTTGATCTCCTTTTACCATTTGTCCACTTAAGTGGCTCTATACCTGTGACTCTAGAATTATGAATCTGTTTCTCACATGTCTGTCTTCATATGACAGTTGAACAAATTGTTTACTTTAGTCACCTCTAAGTTAACTATGTTTGTGTATATGTTTAGCCTTTATATACATTTCAGGAATGTTGAATAATATTTTTGAAGTTAGTTAAGTGTGCTTCAGGCAGTCATGCCCTCACTGACTCATGCCTCTTCTTTGGTCTAGTAGCCCTCAGTGATCCACATCTTGCCCTCCTAAATCATTCAGGTTAGACTTGATTACGTAACAGCAACAAATAATACTTGCAATCAGAAGTTTTGGTTTTTGTTCATGCTCATACTCATATCACATATCCACCCTTGGTTACTTGGGACAGTCTGTTCATTGTAGTCATTAGGAGACATGGTCTGTCAGAGCAGTAACCGCTGTGATTATTGTCAGTTCACTACCAGAGGGAAAGAGCAGGAGCAAGAATTCTGTATAAGCAATTAAGTACTCTAACTCGAAGGTGATGAATATCACTTCTGCTTACAGATCAGTAAACAGAAATCGTCTGTTGGTGTCCCAGCCCAATCATACAGACAGGCAATTCTAATGAATGCTTATTAGACAGAGTCGGTAGGGCACCTGGGTGGCTTAGTTGGTTAAATGTCTGACTTCAGCTCAGGTCATGATCTCACAGTTCATGGGTTTGACCCTGCACTGGGTTTTGTGTTCACAGCTTGGAGCCTGGAGCCTGCTTCAAAGTCTGTGTCTCCTTCCCTCTCTACCTCTCTCTACCCCTCTCCAATTCATGCTCTGTCTCTCTCTCTCAAAAATAAAATGAATATTATTTTAAAAAATTAGAAACCAAAGAAGATAGAGTCAGTAATATTTGGTGAATGTCTAACACACCGCCTCACTTGCATCAGCAACATCACTACTTTAGATAGATAGAAAGATAGATAGATAGATAGATAGATAGATAAATAATAGACGATAATAGATAGGTATAGATATGGATATAAATATAGATAAATATGTATATATATCTGTGTCTGTATATTTATCTGTGTTGATGTTTGTGATGCAGGTCAGGAGATATGTTAGTCATTCACCAATATTACTGATGCTTTATATAGATCTATCCATCCATCTACCTATCCAGAAAGAGAGGGAGCCATAGTACCTTCTATTATATACTTATTATTGCACAGTGATTATACAAGAATATGCCTGATCCTTGCTTTTCATTAAATGTCTCTCACTTGGGTCCACCTGGGTGGCTTAGCCTGGTGAGCCTCTGACTTTGGCTCTGGTCATGAGTTCATGGTTCGATGGTTTGAGTCCCACATCTGATTTGATGCTGTTATGCTGTCAGCCCAGAGCCTGCTTCGGATCCTCCATCCCCCTTTCTCTGCCCCTCCCTACTCATGTTCTCTCTCTCAAAAATAAGTAAAACATTAAAAAAAATAATGTCTCTCACTTGTATTCTAGTGGTTTATTTATCTTTATAATTTCACACAGGCATAAATGAATAGGTTAGGATTTCTATAAAATATCAACAGTAAAAATAAAAGACAATGCAAGTCTTCCTGAATACTCAGTAATAGATTTGTATAAAATGCTACAGTGTCCCCAGAAATTGCATTATTTTCAATACTACAAAAAATGTTTAACAGCATCACAGGTGAATGGATTGAAGATCTGATTTATTAATATTCGGTATTTGCAGATTTGAGTTTTTTCTGAAATACATTTCAAAATGGGCATAACCACAGGAGTACCGTGTGTAAGCAATCGAGACAAGGTACATTTGGTAATAGAAAGATCTTTCTCTCAGCTTGTGACATTGTTCATCTAGTCGTTTATTTACAGGTAGTTTATATAGCATAGCAGAGGTTTAAGGCTGTATCCCTGACCTTAGATCCACTCATAAATGTGGTGCATTAATTCTTTAATCTCAAGGTGTATATTCTGGCCATACGTTCAGGTATCAGACAGCAAAGGCCATGTTGTACTTAGGGATCTCTGCCAGTACGTATTCCCCTTTTACTTTCTCCTCCCCCCACCCACTCCCCTCCTTTGACTTTTTGGTACTTTTAATCCTTTCCTTTTCCTCTATTTTATAGTTCCACTCCACTTTTAGCCTACTTCTTTAGTGAGTTATCAGTTTTTATTTGCTCCATCTGATTCTGCTACTATAAAGAGACATATATAGCTTTGGATCATGAAGATGGGTGATGGAAGAATGTAAAGGCTTTCATAATGTTTTCATATCAGAATAAATTATAGATAATCAGACCACTTGAAAACAAAGTTAACCTATACTTTGTTGATACTCTAGTTAGCATGTAGTCTAGCATTGGGCCACTCAGTGTATGGCCACTCAGTGAATGGACTAGTAATCTAGTCCAAACCTAGGATTCTGCTAGAATTTTGGCCCTGTCTCACATATACTAAATCTGATTCTGCTTTTTGACCAAGTCCTTGGTGATTTGTATGTACTCCAAAATTTGAGAAAATTTACTTATACTCAATATGTTACTGTGCTGTATGGCTCTCTCCTTTCCTGCTTTGAGTTATACAAAATGTTACTTTCTATTGCCTTGCTTTAGTTGACAGAATTCTGATAAATAGGGTTTTGGGAAGAAAAAACTCATTTCATCATCCTAGTTAAGAAATAACTAGGGGTGTCTGCTTGGCTCAGTCAGTTAAGCATCTGACTTCAGCTCAGGTCATGATCTCACAGTTCGTGACTCTGAGTCCCACGTTGGGCTCTGTGCTGACAGCTCAGAGCCTGGAACCTGCTCCGGATTCTATGTTTGTCTCTCTCTACCCCTCCCTACTCTTGCTCTCTCTCCTTCTCAAAAATGAATAAACATTAAAAAAAAAAAAAAAAAAAGCAGCAGCTAAAAACTGAGGCACCTGGGTGGCTCCGTCGATTGAGCATCTGATTCCTGATTTTGGCTGAGTTCATGATCTCATGGTTTGTGGAGCTGAGCCCCACACTGGGCATGAAGCCTGCTTGGGATTCTCTCTCTCTCTCTTTGCCCTTCCTCTCCTCACGGTCTCTTTCTCTCTCAAAAATAAATAAATAAACATTTTCGTAAAAAAATAAAAACATTACAAATAAATGTTTGCAGAAATGCTGTAGCAAGATTTTTTTATAAAAGAGCCCCTTTTAAGAGTCAAACTTTCCCCATGTTAAGGAGGAACAGATTATTTTAACATTTTCAGAGTCTTTTTTTTAGTTGGGAAGCTGATGTTTCTCAAATCACATGAAATTAATTCAAAGCAGCTTTGATGAACCACTTATTACATGTAAAGCCCATAAAGGACTAATGACATATTTCTAAATCATACACTTTCAGATATTGATCCTGTTTTTTAGCATAGAGTAGTCAAGGCTTCTCTGAAGGCATACTGAAGGAATGTTTTTATTGCTTTCTTTCACATGTTGGGTACTACATGCTCAGAAAGCTAATGTGAAGGAAGACATAAAGGGAGACCCCTTTACCTAATGCAAAGAGGACAACAGTCTTATGGTTCCACATAACCATGTTTAAGCATGTGATTTTCTGCTAATAACCACAATATATATTCTTATCAGGACTGTGACTATAATCAGTGGAACATTTCATTTACAAAAAGAATAGTTTTACCATTTTAATCATGTCCCACATAACTATAAAGTAAGTAGGACATATTTCATTTGCATGATTTATAAAACTCAGTGGCTATTTTTAAGCCACAGAATCTATACTGGTGAAATTCTTGTTTGGTCATAAACCCTTGCACTTTTATATAAATGATTGCATGTTTTAAGAAAGTATAACAGAAATAAGCACAGTCTGATGATTGAGTATAGCAGATTTTTTTCAAAAGAATATATTTAGCTACAGTTACAGCAGTATGTTAGATGCATTTCTAGAATTCCAAAGAATATACATTAATGAAATACATAGATGGAGGTGCTAACCATAAAAATTATATGAAAGTAGAATGAGTTTCTTAGGAGCTAATGAGTCTTTTACCAACAGAGGAGTTCCAAAAGAGGCCCAACATGGAAAACATGCTGTAAGTTTGCTCCCAATTTGAGAAAAGCTTTCCAGTTCTGAACTTTTGGTTTCCAAGTTTTGAAAATCCTTAACATCAAACCCATGTTCTTTTATGCATGTAATTGGATACACAAAAATGCTTAATAAAAAATATCTGATCACAAAAAAGTAAATCATATTATCAAAGAATATGTTGTGAAAACCATACAGAACACAGGCACAGAATCTGCCCTTTAAGAACATAAAGTAGAAAAACAAACCAATTGATAAAGAACAAGAGGATTCAGCTTTCCTGATGATCTCCACATGTTTCATGCCTCAATCACTTTCCCCTCAAGCCCCTGATATTTCATTTGCCATAAAATCAGGACATTAAAACTGGAAGGAAATGTACCAGTTATGTTGCAAAGTCTTTATATATAAGAGGAAATAATCTGGGAACCAGGTATGTTTTATCACCATATTCCTTTGAACTACGTGTTCTCTGTTTTCAAAATTATGTATCGGGTTAGATAGCTAGCATTTAAAGATGAGAAATTTGACTTTAATATTTTCTATATTTTATGGAAGCTAGTACAATAGCATGTGAAAATATATTTTTTAAATGTTTATTCATTGTTTGAGAGACAGAAACAGAGCATTAGCAGGGGAGGGGCAGAGAGAGAGGGAAACACAGAATCCAAAACAGGATCCGAACTGCGAGGTCATGAACTGAGCCGAAGTCAGATGCTTAACTGACTGAACCACCCAGGTGCCCCACGTGCAAATATTTTCGACAGAAACAGCACACAAGGTGTTACAATGATAGCATAAGACTGATCAACATTTAACTTTTAGTTATTAACAAGAGGGTTTATTTTTTTTTAAATGTCAGCTTTAAGAGTTTGAGGTATCTGAGCAGTTTATTTGAATCCAAGCAGAGGCAATTAAGCAATTTATGCTTTCAAATGGATAAATGATTTCAAAATTAAGGCAGTGATATTTGCCAAAGGCAGTTTGTGTCACTTTTAGATTCCATACTCTTAGCTGCAAAGCAGCTTAAATAATAAAGGGAATTTATTTCCTCACATAACAAAAGCTTGAGGCTACAGCAAGTGTCAAGAAGAGATTTATCAAGTTTTGATTCTTCTTTTCTGTAATTCTCTCAGCTGCGTCCTGTGTCATGTGTCTGCTTTATCCTTAGTACTCACGGTGGCATACATTTTCACATGTTCCTAGGCCTGTGCTCTTCCTCATTCCCATTCAGCTCCTGAATTGAGTAAAATCATTGAGCAGCGGTGTGAACGTCACTTTAATGAGACCAAATGAAGTATATGCCAACTTCTGAATCAATCACAGTACAAGAGGAGTAGATTAATTTTACCCAATCTCAAGATTATGACAACTTGAACACATATGCAAAGGGGTTGAGGGCACAGCACAGTGTTCACTATGGTGAACTTCTGTCTAGCTAGTATTGACCAACTACAGAAAAAAGTTGAAAAGTAGTGTAAAAAGTGAAAGCATAAAAGAACTACAGCCATTCCATTTAACAAATAACTATTTATGAATATGAAATGTGATAATCCATTAAAATGATTCAAAAATCCTACTGGGTTTGTAATGTCTTCCACAGTATGAGTGAAAATAAATCATATTACCAAAAAAAAAAAAAAAAAACCTTCAATTATTGTTCATTTTAAAATGGTTAGAATTTTAAGGCTTTACATATGAATTCTCTAAAAATATTTTAAAGTATCCCAACTGGGAAAGCAATTTCATGCTTACTTTTTAAAGAATCTATTCAAAGAACTCATTAAAACCATTCATTTAAATAATCTCGTGTATGTTCATTATGCTATGTCCTTTGGGAGAAAAAAAAGAAAAAAGTATGAACTGCTGCCAGAAAGCAAATGAAAGGAACAAATGTTAAATGTAAAAGGTTAGTCCTTCGTTAAAATTGTTTAAATAAGCAGAAACTTCCCCTGTACACTTAAAACTTCTTCCAAGAAACATGTGTACACATTCAGGGCAGCAAATTAAAAGCAGAGACTAAAAAAATCTGTAAGTCAGTTTCATGAACTGTCAGCATTTGGATCATTTTTGCTTTTCACTTTTGGTTCTAGGTGACTGGAAGGGACACATTCTGTGAACATAATGTGAAATGTTCATGGATAACATGAACCTGAATGTTAAGGGAGTCCTGTAAATGGCAGATTGGAGGAACTTGTATTGCAAAAAGCATATAAAATCATTTACATACTTATATACATATATTATTCTATGTTAAACTTTTTCACCCTTTTTGATAACTGCCTTTAGGGTTTGAAAAGGTCTTGATGAGGGAGACGTGAATAATTTAAAATGATTTGGTTTACCTTTCAGGAGTAGGTTATAATATGCATTTCTTTTACCTTTACCTCTTGCTTAAATATGGAAATCACTATAATTTTACCTGATTATTACATGTGTTTTAAATGTCACTTCTTAGCAAGAGAAATTCTTCTTGCGTTTTTTGGGAGGTGTTGTTCTTTTACAGTTGAATTCAATTGAATGTTGGTAATTGACAGAGTAATAACATGACAGGTTGTACTTAGTATTTCATTCTCTTGTTATTTTTTTCTGGATTAAGGCAGTGAACTATTCTCACTTCTAGTCTTTATTGAACTTCTAGGAGGACACATTGGTTATATTCTCAGTGAATGAATACACACCCAAGGAACTAATAGAAGACCTGAAGAAATGAAAAGACAGATCATCATCTTAGATAGGAATATTTAATTTGGGGAAGATGCCAACTATTTCAAGCTAACATATCAACCAAAAGTGATCCCAATAATCCCAGTGTTTTCCTTTGATAGCTTGCAAAACTGTTTCTGAAGTTCATATTTTAAAATATACTATTAAAATATTATAATGCCTTTATAATGAAAACAGTTTATGATGGAGAAATGAATCTGAATACAAAGTCTAGAAATAGAACCAAGCATATATACAAGTATGTAGTAAAGTCCAGTTTTTAGGGAGAAGATAGATCATTTAATATAAGTTTTGGGGCAGTGCCATGGCCATCTAAATTCAGTAGTTTGAATGAGCAAGGAACCAAGGGGAACATTAGGGGAGTAAGTTCTGCTAAGATTATTTTTCCACGTGACATGTTCTCTTAATAATAAATCTCTATCTCTTATCTAACACAATTGTAACTACTTTTTATAGTTTTTATAGTTTCAATCAATCTCTTTCTTTTTCTGGAACATATGCTACATCAGAGCAGAAATCGTGGATGATTTTACTGTTTTTTAGAACCTAATATACTGCCTGATTCATTGTAGTTTGCTAAATGTTGAATAAAGACACTAATATGAAAAATCCAATGGCTTCTAGGAGATAGTTTGAAGACAGAAAAAACCAAGGTGTAAATTTAGTACTTTATTGGGCTCTGATGATATTAATTTGGGGAGATCTTTTAAATACAAATATTTTGTTTCAACAAGACATTCATTACTTCTAATATCTTAGACTTCCAGTCACCCACTCTCTTCCACAAGCTTGTGATATATGAGGTACTAAATGAAAAGAAAGTATTTGCTGTATGTAATTAATCCCCTTTAAATGTATAAGACTCTATCAACATCATGACTTTTTTTCAAGGTGGCCATTTTTCAGTAGCTTCTCTAAGTCTTTCTACAAAATTAGACATTGACCTATGAGACTGAACATATTACTATGTTAGAAAACTAAATAAAAAATACTTTGTAGCTATGTTGGATATCCTGAGGAGAATCATTTTGAATTATCAGACACTGAAGGAGGTGGTATTTAAATACCATGGCATACATAGTATTACAAAAGTAGTTAACAACTTGGGTGAAGGACATTGTTTCTGTACAAAGGAGTGTCCATAATTCCCTTAGTATTTGTATGCCACTTTTAAATATAAGTAACAGAGGTATACATAGTGTAAGTGGATATAAAGATACAGTACACTTGATATGGACTGAATGCATTTACCCAAAATTCTTATGTTGAAACCCTAGACCCCACTTCAATGATGATATTGAGAAGTAGGCGGTGCTTTTGACAGGTGATTAGTTTTACATGAGATCAGGAGGGTTAGAGCCCCCATGATGAGATTTGTGTCCTTAAAAAAACAGGGAGAGTCTCTTTCTGGACCAGATGAGAATACAGCAAGAAGGCTTTTGTCTTCAAATGAGGAAGACGGTTCTTACCGGACACTGAATCTGCTAGAACTTTGATCTTGGACTTACCAGCCTCCAGAACTATGAGAAATAAATGTTTGCTGTTTCAGCTTCTCTCTCTATGATTTTTGTTACAGCCACTCAAACTGACTTATAGAACACTTCTTTTTCTTTTTTTTTTTTTTTTCTTCCATGTACTACATGTCAGGCCAAATGATCTTCATATGTATATGAATAATCATCACCTCTGTGATGCCAACAAGGAAGCAGCCAGCAGCTACTTACTGGCTTAAACTAATCAGACCCTCTACCTGTTATTTCAGTGTTTGCTGAGGAAAAGATTCTTTTGAGGAAGAAAGAGGGGGGAAATGATTTTGGTGAGGCATTGAAAAGTGTGCATTAAAACACAGTTCACATTCTTTAACCCCTACCTATAAAATGTAACTGAATAAAAGATACAGATTGTAGTAAAACGAAGGCATCTCGAAACTTTATTTAACTATGAAAGCAAACAGGTATTCCCTGAGAGAGAACATACAGTCAAAAGAGGTTTTTGCATATGCAAGTCTGGCACCCTTATTGTGAAGGGGAAGCATAGGAACAGCTGTCTCCAAGGAGCCGTTTTAATCTTTATTCCACTTTATTGTCATCCAGCCTTAAGTGTAACTTAAGTGGTAAGGGGGAGGGATAAATTCCAGACTAAAAGGGGACTTGTCAAAAGAAGAGTGGCAATTTTTATAATCAAATATTTCATGTTCCGGATACCTTAATAATGCTTTCTAAATTTATCTTTGACTTGTCTGACATGATGTAAATTTTGAAAGCATGTTTCATGTTCCAAAAGGCTCTGTACAACTTTGTTTAGTTGTTTTAGCTTACGTTTTTCTAGCAAACTCTTTAAAAGGCCAAGTGAATCTGGCTTGAATTACTGCCTCGTATCACACCACTTATATTTTGTAGGCCATTTTCCTTTTCTGTAAGTTTGCCATAGTTTGGCAAATGAAATTTTTCTTTAGAAAAGAGAGACATGATTTATGAATTTGACAGGGAATAGAGTATTTTAAGAAAGAACTATTAAGTCAGATGTCTTCTATGCTTTTTCCAAGCCCAGCAATTAGTCTTCTGATCATTATTCTAAATTCTTGATCAGATATATTGTTTATATCTGTTTGATCAGTTCTTTAGCTGTCATTTCTTCCTGGAATTTCTTTTGAGAATTCTTCTGTTTCATCATTTTGGCTAGTTTTCTGTCTCTTATGTTTTTTAAGAGCTTGTTATGTGCCCTGCACGTGTAAGGACTACTATAATAAAGAGGGGTCATACACTGTCCAAGGCCTGGCCCTTTGGTAGGTGCTTTTCGGAGTATGTTACTTGCTCTGGTTGCTTTATCTCCCTATTCTTGGTTTTGGACCCTCCGCAAGGTGTGCTATGATTTGTTCATTAGAGTAAACCTATGGACTTCCAGGTTGTCCCCTTGGGCCCCTGGAGATGCCTCTGTCACTCTGACCTGGACTCCTATAATTCACAGTCCTTTGGCCTCAACACTGCTGTGTTTCAGGAATGAGGAAACTTCAGGTCTCCCTACTTCTCTGCCAGGTTGGATCTCCCAAAGAGTTCTCTGTATATTCTTGATACATATCTTTTAACGGACAAGTGACTTGCTGATATATTCCTTAGTCTGTGACTGTTTTTTTTGTTCCTTTGCGTCTTTTGAAAAGCAAAATTTCTTAATTTTTATTAAGTCCAGTGTTTTACCCCCTCTACTTTGGTGTAGGTGACATAAAAGTTAAACAGACACAAACGTATGAAGCTGACATAGGACTTGCATAAAGAATATAAAAAGGACTTACATAAATCAATAATTAAAATATAAGCAACTCGGTTAAAAATTTGTCAAAGATTTGAATACAAACATATAAAAATGTGTTCAATATTATAAAACAGGAAAGTCCAAATTAAAAATATGAGATACCAAAATATTGAGATACCACTATATACTTAATAGAATAACTGAAATTAACATTTTAGTTTATTACTAAATGTCGATGGGGATGTGTAGCAACTTGGTCATTTACATACGCAAGGTGAACCAAATATTTGCACTATCAAATGGGAATTTCACTCCTAGGTATTAAGTGAAAACATATGACCACAAAGATGTTAATGGAAGCTTTATTCAAAAGAGCCCCACACCAGGAATAACCCAATTATCCATCAACAAGAGAATGGATAAATAAATTGTGGTGTATCCATGTAATTGAATGTTACTGAGAAATAAAAATAAAGTATCAATGCACACAGCAGCATGAATAGATCCTATAACATGCTAAACAAAGGAAGGAAGATAAAAGAATGCATATGCATATAAAGTTTAAGGTTAGGCAAAATAAAGCTATAGTGTTAGAATCGGAACTCTAGGTGTGCCTGGGTGGCTCAGTCGGTTAAGCCTTGTACTCTTGATTTCGATTCAGGTCATAATCTCCAGGTTCATGAGTTTGAGCTCACATCGAGCTCTGTGCTCATGGTTCAGAGCCTGCTTGGGAATCTTGCTCTGTTTCTCTCTTTGCTCCTCCTCTGCCAGCATGCTCTCTCGCTCTCTCTCTCTCTCTCAAAATAAATAAATACACATTAAAAAAAAAAGAAATCAGAGCTATTTTTGCCTTTGGAGGAAAAGATTAGATTGTAAGGGGGCAACAGTGAATGTACTAAAGTGATAGAAATGTAGAGATGTCCTAAATCATAACTAGTGGTTGTGTACGGTTATGTATTTATTAAAACTCTGTGAATTATACATTTAATATCTATGCATTTCAATATTCAAAAGTATCTATTGCAGACAGAGTCTTCAATATCCTAACACAATTATTCTTTGGTAGTCATCTTCAATATTCAGAATGGGAACTTGTAGAAAAACGTTCTAATGGCTAAATGAAGTCTCTTGACACAGTATAAGCCTAGCAATTTATGTTTAGTTCTCTCGGAAATGGAAACGAAAAGGGGCCAATAGTTTGGTTATATAACATCTCAAATAATATAAGTTTTTAAGAGATCTAGTATTTTCTGTTTAGCAGGCAAACTGTATCTTTTAATCTGTCCTGAAAGAAACAATTTTCTTGACTTTCTAATATAATCCAGTTGTTGCTTTGAAGGCACCACTTTATAATAACAAAGACATTGCTGAATATAAAAGATTTTCCTAGATCATCATATAAATACCACCTTTGTTTTTGATTGCCACTTTATAACTGTTTGGGTTAAAAATGACTTCACTTTGGGCCACCTGGGTGCCTCAGTTGGTTAGGTGTCTGACTCTTGATTTTAACTCAGGTCATGATCTCAGGGTCATGAGTTCAAGCCCCACATCAGGCTCTGCATTGGGCCTGTGGTCCACTTAAGATTCTCTCTCTCCCTCTCCCTTTGTCCCTCCCTGGGTCACACATGCATGATCTCTTTCTGTGTGTGTGTGTCTCTCTCTCTCTAAAAAAGAAAATAAAAGAAAATGACCTCTTTACTTCATCTAAGTATATAAGTACCTCCCAGTCCCACTGGGCCCATATCTGAAATAATGATATATTTTCTATCACATAAGACAAATCAATGCCCTAGTGCTATTATTGTTCTTATCTCCTTGTTACAGTTTTCCTTTTAAAGGACACAAAGGCAAGTCTATTTTGTCTACAGCCAACTCCAGCTGTGTGGCATTTCTTCTACTCTCACATTCTGTGTTATTAGCTTAAATTTATCTATCTTACATCTCACTTAATTGGCTAGTACTTTTATGCCTCTTTGGGGAGGGGAGAGTTATAATAGATGTTTTCTATTATTAGCTTTTTTCTCAGTGGATTTGTTGAATATGCGTTTAGTGTTTGCTGGAGTAGTTGTAAAATGTACCTTTGCAATAGACCAAATGTTTGTGCCTCCCTCCAAATTCATATGATGAAATTCTAATCCAATGTGAAGGCATTTAGAGGTGGGGGTGGGTCTCTGGGAGGTAAAACTAGGTCACAAGCATGGGACCTCATGAATGGGATTAAGTGCCCTTATAAGAAAGGATCTGGAGAGCTGGCCAGCTCTTTCTGTCATGCAAGGATATAATAAGAAATTGACAGTCTGCAACCCAGTAAAGAAGCTCTCTCACTAGAACCCAACCATGTTGACGCCTGATCTCGGATTTCCAGCTTTCAGAACTGTGAGGAATAAATGTCTATTGTTTGTAAGCTACCCTGTCTGTGGCACTTTGTTATAGCAGCCCTAACTGGAGAAATTTTAAAATTGTCACATTATACTTCGAGCTGATACGATACCACCTACCACTGCCCACTTGATACCTGACCCTTCTACTTCACATGTCACACTTCACAAATATAAGAGCTTTATGATCATTTAACTCCATATATGATCTCCCATCCCTTGTGATGTTTTTTCACCTTCGGTTTCTACCTGCCATAGCCCCCACTTAACAGCATTATTATTTTCTTTTAGCAGTAATTTTCCTTGTAAGGAAATTAAGAAAAGAAAACTAGATAGATAGATAGAAATAGAAGTATAAATATAAATATGAATCTCCCCACTGTATACCATTTATGCAACTCTTCATTCTTCCCTCAAGATTTCAGTTTGCATATACTCTCATTTCATTATTCACAAGGTTACTTTATTTTGGTTTTTCAACACAGGTAAAGTAGCTGCTTTAACAACTTAGCTAATTCTAAGAGTTCTGTCACTTTCCTATTTCCTTTCCAGTGGCTATCCTGTAGTTTTCAATTCAACAAGACTGTAAATTTTCCATTGGAGTTTTAGTCTTCCTGCATGGCACAGATTGGTATTTTCCTTCTAACTAGCAGCCATTAAAATGTGAAACTAACCCGGGTTTCTGACCCTTGTACTAAACGTCAGTTTACATCAAGTATCTTCCTGTTCTGCTTCACTCTCCAGTGCCTTCACTTAGGTTTGTTGTTGGTGTTGTTATTGCTAATTTCTTTTGTTTTGTGTATATATTTGTCCAGAGCTCGTGTTTGTTATCTGTGGTGACTTTAGTTAAATCAGAGCTGCTTGGCCATAGTTAAAGTTTGGGTTTTTGTTTCAGTTTTTCCTCTCAGTTTTTCAGATTGGATAATTCTTCTTTCTCTCTTTAGGTTTGCTAACCTTTTCTTCTATTTCCAATGTGACTTTTAAAATGATTTGGACAGGGGAGCCTGGGTGGCTCAGTTGTTTAAGCACCTGACCTGACTTTGGTTTGGGTCATGATCTCATGGTACTTGAGTTCAAGCCCCTCATTGGGCTTTTTCCTGTCAGCTCAGAGCCTGGAGCCTGCTTTGGATTCTGTGTCTCCCTCTGTCTCTCTGCCCCTCCCCTTCTCATACTTTTTCTCTCTGTCTCTCAGAAATAAATAAACATTAAAAATATAAAATGATTTGGACAAATTTTACATTTATTGTAAATTTCCTTTCAAAAATTTACCTTCAGTTTTGTTTTTTAAATAGATTCAATTTCTCTTTTATTGGATTCCTTTTCTTGTCATTCATTTAGACTTCATTTTAAGATTGTGGTCATACATTCAATAGATGCTTACATTCTTTGTCCATTAAATCCACTATCTAGGCCATCTTTAGGTTTATATTTATTTATTCATTAACTTATCTATTCATTCATTGTGTATATCGTAATTTATATAATTAGACATTTTAGTTGATATACTGTAGAGACTTCATTCTATTGTCTTCTGAAGGATGTTGGGTTTTTTTCTACCAGGTAGTCGGTTGGTGGCTATTCCCTTTGAATTTCTGTACTCTTGACTTTATGCTTTGTCTAAAGAAATATCAAAGTGTATACCAATCTCCCTGAACTCAATGAGATTCACTTTAAATTCTGCCTTCTTTGTGGAGAATCTCATAAATTGCCCTAAGGCAAAGAGCCAGGGAGGACATAAGATTCATCTCATGAATTCCCTTTTCACAGATAGTGCAGCATTATGCCACATGTTGTATAATACTTGTAATTGATTTTGTTGATTATATTTTTTGTACGTGTTTATAATTTTATATGGCAGGAGGATACTCTCGTGTAAATTATGATGACAAAGAAGTCCCTATCTCCTATCTCTGCCAGTCCTATCAATATTTAAATGTTATCATATCTCTTCCAAAAAGAAACTAATAAGCACAGCCCTTAAAATTACATGTCTCCCACTACGTATTACTCCATTTCTCCACTTAGCCAATCTTATTAGGGTATAAGATACTATAAGATAAAATATAGGGATTATAAATACAAATTTATAGGAAAAAATCATTTGTCAGATATTATCCTAAGATTTTTTTTTATTACTTTGAGCATCAGAAACATATTTTTTAAATGTGCTGTATTTAAAACAATCCAGATACTCAGGGTGATGTATTAAGGAATTCTTTTTAAAACAAAGCAAAATGTTCTTCTGTGTTTATGAAGATTCAGACAGGAATTATGACACTGAGATGAGAGAATTAGGCTGAGGTTAAGTCACTCATGTGCTCGTGCTTATAGGATGGCAAGCTATTCACGTTGTAAGACTCACCTCAAACTTCACTTTCTCTTTGAAATCATAATTTCACTGATTCATTGCTTATTGTTAAGTGTAATTGTCTGCTTATGTGCCTGTACCCTTCAGAACTCCTATTGCTGGATATGTTCTATAAGTCTTTGTTTTAACAACATCATGCACAAAGTTTGGTCCTTAATAGAGGTCCTTAATAGAGGTTGGATTAATACTAAACACATGCTACAATTATTTTCCCCCTTTATCTTCATTAATGGAAATCAATTAGAATAGCAATTAAAGCAGTTACAAGTACAGCTAAGTGACCCAGCTAACAGGCAGGTCAGAGAAAGAGAGAGAAAGATAAGAAAATAAAAAATCTATACAGTTGCAAGGACATGTAACCATGCTTAAACATTTAGTTGTTTTTTCACTCATGGGCTAACATTGCCAAAATGTTTTATTTATGAGTACTGTTTTTAATTGCATAATTATGTTAATACCTTTACCTAAAGATCTTTCTAACAATTACTGTTAGTATTGGCCTGGGCATGGAGTGATGTTAGGAATTTCTCATCACTGACCTGTGAGAACAACAGTGATAATACTCTCAGGGTTCGGTCCTCACCAGAGGGGACCATCCTATTTCTAAGATCAAGTGATCTAGTCATGTGGAAGGAGAAGAAACATGGCCAAGATTGGCAGAGCAGGGCTCTACATTGAGAGAAGGGTACTGATGGACGTGGGAAGCCACACCTATGTCTCCTCAAAGGGTAGGAGGAGAGAGGAAAGAACAATATCCTACCTGCCACCCAGCTGCTTGGACAATGTCTGTATCTGATAGGAGAAGGTTTAAGAATAAGAGATAAAATTTCATATGTTTACATGTACTAGGTTCTTTTATTATTCACTTTGGAATGGCCAAAGGAGTGTTTTGAGATTCCTCCCACACTGGGACATTCTGACTCTGTGGTTTTGAAAATATTCTCCAAAAAAAGAAAAGAAAAGAAAATATTCTCCAAGTGTCCTCAGACCTTGATCAACAGAGTCAGTATCTCAGAATCCCTATGTAACTCATATTGCCACCTGATAGAGGATTTATATAAAATATTTGTAGTTCTTTCAAGTGTGCTTAAAGTATAGCAATACTTATTTCAACTGAAATAATATGAAATATTTACATAGTGCATGACATTTATTTTGTTGTCAGTCTTTTATCCAGGATTGGTAGATACATGCCAAAAGTTTAATTCTTTGTATTGAATTAGTTTAACTTTCTTGTATGGTGAAGTCGTGTCATAAAGCGCACATGTAAATAAAAGAGGTTATGCCAGAGACTTTACACTATAAACATGTTCTATTGAGATTCTGACCTTTCTTTTCACATACTGAAAAATAAGTAGGATTGTCTAGAGTTAGTTTTATACATTTTAATTATATTTTAATTAGAATTATATTATACAAAATATGTTACATGCTTCTCAAAATGTGTTACTTCACTCTGTCACCAAGGTTGGAATTCATTGAGTTAACAGTCTCATTAGGCATCAGATAAAACTTGAAAATCTGAATGGTGGGTAGATGTCAGTGATATTCAACCTAGCATAACCATGTTTAGATCCATTGCTTTCTTCTCAACTTCTAGCCCATGTCAGCACTTCTGAGGGTTCAGGAGTTTTAACTGGAACAGAGTGAAGGAAAAACAAAAACAAAAACAGTTTAATAGAGATCCCCGCAAGCCAAAGTAAGCTAACCTGAGTCACCTGTATGTTAGTTCTGAGTAGTCAGGATGTAGCACAAGTACAGTGTCTGCCCAAGAGGCTGGACTTGGTATGGAGAAAGTTAAGAGAAAAGACCCAAAGATAACCCAATCTTGATTTTAAAGACAAAGGGGAGGTGGATGTCAACAATAGGAAGATTGTCTAAACTGTAACAGGAAGACCAAGACAATAGCATGCAGCCTGGCAGCCACCAACAACCACCCACAGGGCATCTCTGCATACAAGTCTTGGATCGCCAACATCTATCTATGCAAACAATGCAATAATCTGGGATAAATACTAAAAAAACGATATTAATGATGCATTCATTAAGGTTAGGCTATTCATAGCATCCATGAATAATGGCAACCTTATCAGTGAATAATATAATATATTTTAAATGTGACATATCTTTACGAAAGATTTCAAAGCATGCCTTCTACTAGCACCCATATCTTGATTTATAAAACCCATTATCCAATTAAAGAAATCAGAGCTCCCTGTAGAAATGGTGGTCTTCAGGAGTTAGGAAGGGAAAGTATAACATGTTTCTGGAATAATTTGTTGTGCCAGAAAGTAAGGAAGTACTCAAAAAATAATGGAGGGATATATAAAGGATGTAGGGTTCTATATGAAAGAGTATGTCCAAACATAGGACAATATGAGCAACATTAAAAAAAAAAAATCAGAACTGTTATTGCCTTTGTAGGATAAGAATAGGTTGTGAGGCACCTAGGTAGCTAAGTCAGTTGAGTGTCTGACTTCAGCTCAGGTCATGGTCTCATGATTCATGAGTTTGAACCTTGTGTTCAGTTCTGTACTGACAGCTCAGAGCCTGGAGCCTGCTTCGGATTCTGCTTCTCCCTCTCTCTCTGCCCCTCCCTGCCCAGCTCTGTCTCTGTCTCTCAAAATTAAATAAACATTTAAAAAAAGAAGAAGAGATCATAAGGGGGCAACAGTGAATTCTCTAAATAGTTTCCTGGTTTCAAACATGTACTATGGTTATATAAATGATACTGTCATCTGAGAAAACTGGTCAAAGGGTTTGCAGGAATTTTATAATGCATTTGCAAATTTCATATAAGTCTATAAATAAGTCTATAAGAGTAAAAGTTAGAAATGAGAAAAATGAGTGCCTTTAATTTTTTTTAAACAAAACTCTATTGATTAGTTCTAGGAAATGGCTAGTATAGGTACAATGATAGAAATGACGATTTGATATATAGCTTATTGCTTGAGTTTTATTTAATTTTTAAGGCAAAAACATGAGTGCTCTAAGTGGTGCTTTACTACAAGTGCTGCCTCTCAAAATTACTGGATATATTCTTAATAAATCTTGGCCAGAACTATTAGAGTTCATAATCAATTGTGATGTAGGTTTAAAGATGCATGATCACAAAGAGCCTTTTCATGTGAAATTTATCACATCCACCAGATTCCTGATAGTATTTATTCTATTGCTGTTAACCTTAAAAAAATGATAAAAGAAAAACCTCTTCTGAGTTACTTATAAAATTAGAGCAAGATTATTCAGTTTCTCTATCTCTTATAATGTGGAGATTTTTAAAAGTTTATAAAAAACGATAACCATAGAACAGTTTTGGTATGAAAGTGATTTTCAAATATGAATTTCTTAGCAGGTATCTCATATTACTGACCTTTTAGGCTCATATGAAATTTGTACCTGATTGAGAACTTAAGAACATTCTTTGCCCTTGGCTGTTTCCTTGAAGAAATATTTCCTTAGCCTTCAAATGCTCCTTCCTGTCTCAGAATTTAGGCTTACACTGTCCTGGGGTTTGTTTTCCTCTGTCTTCACCAGCCTAACTTGACTCATCCATTACTTTTTAACTCATTGCCCTCTGATAACTAATTTCCTTGATATCTTACCTTCCTTTCTTTTTCCCACACCTGTCCCCACTTTTTAACTAAAATACGCCCCTTGGACAGAATGGTTAAGCGATCAGTCACAGTGATTTATAATTACTTCATGTCTCGGGCTCCCCCACCAAGTGGTAAACTCCTTGAATTTTATTCAATGGCTAAATCTTTTTATTCCCATATTCCCTTTTATTAGGAGAGTGCTTGGTACCTAGTAGAAATGAAGGAATCCTTTGACAGAGACATACATGAATGAGTGAATGACCTAGGAGAAAAGAAGATAAATGGTAACTATATCAGATGATAGATGTGTTTGTTAGCTTAATTGTGGTAATGACTTGAAAATGTATACACACATTAAATGACATTGTATACTTGACGTATATGTTTTCTTTTTGTCAGTTATACCACAATAAAGCTGAAACAATTAAAATCTATTCTGCTTTATACAACCAATAACTTAAATAAAGATAAGACAGAAAATGATTCAAATATAAGAAAGCATAAAAACCAAGTCCAAGTTACAAACTCATAAAATTTGTCAACCTAAGCAGTATTCTAAAATGTCTCTTTGGGCATACATTTTAGTGTATTTTAGAATTCCAGGTATCTAATTAATGCAATAAAATTATAGTCAGCCCAAACCAAAGTGATGTGCTATTGTTTTCAGTTCGACCCCCCCCACTTCTAACCACCACACCAATTCACAGAAAGGTGCATGAGTGCGTGCATGTGGGTGTGAGCACATACATGAACACAGACTCAACTCTCAAATTTATGCCATTCTGGCCTCCATCTCCATTTCAAAATTAACCTTGCCTTCTCTTATTCCTAAAATACTAATTACTTCAAAAAGGAGTAATATTTATGCTGTCTAAGTAACATTTACACATTAATATAGAGGCCTTAAGTAAAAATATAACTAAATATAATAAAAATACACCAAAAATTAAAATTCCTAGATATGGCAGAAAAATGAATAAAAGTAAGTTTGTCTTGCTTCATTTGTACTAGGGAAGAATGTCTGCTTAACTTAAATATAGACTCATCCCTACATCTTTGGTGATGATCAGAATACAGTTAGCACAGATAGTTCTTAAGAACACAAGAAGTTATTTTCATGGGATTTTGAATAGGTTCTAGTTTTCCAAAATGTCTATTTTTCTTTACCACATTCTTTTAAAATATTTTTTAAATGTTTATTTATTTTAAAGGGGGTGGGGAGACACAGAATCTGAAACAGACTCTAGGCTCTAAGCTGTCAGCACAGGGCCCAGTGTGGAACTTAAACTCACAAACTATAAGACCATGACCTGAGCCAAAGTCAGATGCTTTAACCAGCTGAGCCACCCAGGCACCCCTTTACTACATTCTTAATCTTATTTCTTTCATCACTGTTTGAACTGTGTCATGTACCTTATAGGCATTTCCTTTTTACAAATTTTGTTTACTTAAAGATCATAAGCTTTATAATTACATTATGTGTTCTAGGTCCCAACTTATTCCTTGAGATCAAATTAATTATTAACTCATGTAGCCTAAAAATGCTACACACAAAAAGCTAAATCAGGAAGTAGGATAGTTGCTAAGAAAATCTGGTTCAATATCTCATTCATGTAGAGAGTGTGTTCTGTTTATGTATTTATTTTCTAGTCTTTGTTCCTCTATACATTTTTAAATGCTTATTTATTTTTGAGAGAGAGAGACAGAATGCAAGCAAGGGAGGGACAGAGAGAGAGGAAGACACAGAATCTAAAGCAGGCTCCAGGCTCCAAGCTGTCAGCACAGAGCCCCACGTGAGACTTAAACCCACAAACCATGAGATCATGTCCTGAGCTGAAGATAGACACTTAACCAACTGAGCCAGCCAGGTGCCCCTCTTTGTTCCTCTGTAAGTAAATGATGTTTTCATTTAACTTTTGCAAAAATGCATACTTTGACTTTGCACAACATGGGTTTCTGGATAAAGTTCAGTTAACTGCAACTTATTGGAAAACTTTTGGATTTAGATGTTGATTTCTGTGGGTCACATAAAAGAGTTACAGCTTGAGAAAATGGGTAGAGAGAAAATGTGTTTCATTTGAAGTTAATAGCTTAATGCATTCTTTATAATGCCTTCGTCATACACATCAAGTGCATGTGATTCTAAACTCTATCCTGTAGAATTAACTTAAAACAAAATATGAAGATAGTTAATTTTTAGGAAACAAACTTTAAAATCTCTAATTTTTTATTCAAACTTGATTTTGCAATTTTAACATTTCAGTGAATGAGAAAATAGATATTCTAGATTTTAAATATTTATTTTTAATTGATGTCATGGTATAAAAAGTACATAACTAAACCTATACATGCACATATACACATACACACCAAGAACGAATGAATGAATGAATGAAGTAAGCAAGCATAGCTACTTTTTATTACAAGCTCAAAGTAAAAACCTATGGATTATTTTACTAAACTCTGGACATAACAGGTTTGCAATAGCTACTCTAAATATATATGAGCCCCACTCAAGTGCTATGTTTGCTTGCTCAAGCAGGCAATGTCATATGCTTTACAGCATTGTTAGGAGTTAGACACAGAAGAGTGTTGTGAAAATATTTAATTGTAAGTTTTAAATATTTAAACTGTCTTAAAGTTAATATGGCTTGTGAACACATACTGCTTTCAAAATGCATCTCTCCCCACCCCTACCTCCACAGCTACAACATACCTAATCCAGAATAAGTGCACAAAGGGGAAAATTCCAGTCTCCCCTCTAAACTATGAAAGACAGTCATATAAATATCCCTAAATTTCAGACATTTCTCTTTAATACACAGTAGATTACATCAGACTTTGAAGTACGTGATCAGCTTTCAAATCACCTATTTGACCTCTGTTATAATAGAAACATATCAGTGAAATCATGGACCCTTTGTACAACACTGAACTTGAAATAGCAATAGTGTTGGGAAGGAAAAACAATTTTTCTGTGCCCTTCAAGTTTCTTCTTCCTGGTCTCAGAATCAAATTGACATGAGACAGATTAATAGTAGAAAATCAAAATTTGATAACATGTATCCCTCTTGTATATACATGTGAGAGACCCAGGAAAACAAAGTAACTCACTTGAAATAGTGTAAACCATCATGTTAAATACCATCCCCAGATAAAACCAAAAGAAAATGTTGATTAAGGGAGTCAGTTATTGGACTTTACCAAGAAAAGTACAGTAAACAAGGGAAAGGTTATGTAGATTCAAGTCCATGCCTCTCTATTGATAACTGTTTCTGGAGATTTAGAGTCATTAGCCCCTTCCAGGCACTAAGTGAGACAGCCTTACAAATGGAGATTTCCTTTATACAAGTAAGTGTCTTATAAAGGGGTGATTTCTGCTTGGTTTTCAGAGCTTCTCTTGGGTTTGTTTCTTAAAAGTAGCCAGCTTAGAAAAATCAATATGCCAAAGAGATATATCTTGTGGTGTCAAAATTTGCTCCCCTATAAAAGCTACCTTTGGGGCAAGGAGTGATTCATTAGGCTTGCTGAGAAAGCTCAATTTAAATAATTTTTGTTACTGTAAATCTTTTTGGTCATAGGACAAGAGTCAGGCACCAGAAAACACTAATGAGCAGGGAACTTAGTGGCCATTTTAATGGTTTAGAATGGATTTTTCCCTGAAAAAGGAAAGGGTATTTTTTTTTTTTTGATAATTCAATTGACTTCTTGAATAAAAAGTTCCAGTTGGCCAGAAACCAATGCTGATTGCAGAAACTAATACTAAATACAGTATTTGTGTCGGTAGGAAGTTTGGTTGGCTAGTGTGATAATAGACGCTCTAGAGGAATACTGTGTCTGGGAACTGCTTATTTTTGGTGATACTGTTATTGACTGCCTTGTGAAGCTGGGCTTGAACATTGCATACAGGCTCTGCACTCCAGTGTATCATATAATGGGATCATTTTTGAGAGTCAAAGAGGATGCCATTAATATGAGAAAAAGTTGGCAGGCGTGAATAGAGACTCCTGGAGGAAAAAAAAGAACAAAAGAACAGTCTATTGTCACCCTACCTGTATCTGACAGTGGGCCATGGTCTTGTGTAGGTCAAAACATAGCAACTGCCCTCTCAGAAGCTGTCTCCTGAAGCATTGAAGTTATTTGTTGCTTGGAATCTACAACATTGGACAAAATATAGAAGATTATTACTTTTGAAGTATAAAAAATGTATTACATTGTGTTTGGCACTTTGGAGAATGGCTTCACCTAAAGAAGAGAAAAAAAAATTCATAAAAGGTGAATTTACTCCATAAGGGCTAGTCATGACTTGCATAATGTACACTTTGTTTGGAAATCTAGGTCTCCAAATTAACAAATATCTCTGAGTCTTGAATACTAAGAGATCTCTAAGCCAGTTTAAGCCAGAGGTGAAGGATGCAGTGCCCTCTTTCTGTAATATAGTTATGTTATACCCAGATCGCAGTATCCTCAACGACCAGAAACCACCTGGGAGACCGAGTCACGTATGCGAAGGCAAAGGGCTTTATTATGGGCTCAAGCTCGAGCTCCCAGACCTCACCAACATAGTGGATCCGTGCTGAGAGCCCCGAGCAAAGGCAGAGTAGGGTTTTTATGGGGTTTGTGACGGGGGAGTTATAGAAGTTGTGGCAGGGGAACAGTGATCCAATTATAATTATTCAACATTATTGACAGCAGGTTTAACCATACACATTGTCTAGAGTATTCGTTACTTTTGGCGGGATCCAATTACAACATTTAGAGTACCTTTAAATTCAACCAATCACAGAGCGAGCCTAGGGTCTTGTTCGGACTAACGGGTTAACTTTAACATTAGTTAACAGGGTCCTATGTATAGTTTCTATCTCCAGGCCTCTCCCTTAGTAATGTGGAGGGTGGTCGCTGGCCTTTCCTGATTGGGTGTTGCAAGGGTGGTTTTCTCCTGCCTTGGGCAATGTGTAACTGCCTGATAGTTTCCCGGAAGCTGAAACTTAGGCCTTCTAGTTTAGAGGGGAAACTTAAAGCCTGTCATGGAGTAAGTTTGGTTTAGACTTGTGTCCTTACGGTTAAACCTTTAAAAATCTCAATTTAGGAGGATGCATCTGAAAACAAAAATACATAATGTTTACATGTATACATACATGTATTTATAAGTGCTTACATATATATTCAACACAAATGTATATATATATAAAGGAAAAGGGAAAAATTCCCAATATTGTAATCTCTTAGTTGTACCCAACACAAATGCTTAGAGAAAAGGCTTAGGGTTTTTGAAGGCTATCATGTAGTTTGTAGAATTTGTAAAAATGCTGCAGAACCAGTCTTAGAAAATAGGCAGAGATTCCGCTATCAAGAAGAGGAAAGATCTAAATGTGAAGCTTCCACAAGGAGTCATGGATGCTTGTCTCCTATTAGAACTCATAAAAGGTGGAATTCCATCCAAATAGGAAGAATATGAGGAGTCAGTGCCCAAATCACTAAGGCCACTCCACCATTCTTGCAAGTATAAAAACAAGGAAATAAAAACAAAAAAGAAAAATCAAGTTGGCCTCAGAATTTTCTGAAACTTAGAAGGGAAAATGTATAGTAATTTGAGGTAAAAAGCTTAAGATGCAAGATTTTTATATTCAGTGAAGTTGTCCTTCACAGAGAAGACAGCAGAAATACATTTTAAAGTACAGTGTATCTAGAAACTATATAACTTTGCACCCCTAGTGGAGAAACTGATGAGGTTTTGGGGTGATGATGGGGTTCATGGGATCCGGAGCCTATGGCCAAGAAAGAATTCTTGAGACATCTTTGTTGCAAAAAGGTGATTTTATTAAAGCATGAGAAGAGGACCTATTGGCAGAAAGAGCTATACTGGGGTTGTGACAGATAACTGGTAATATACCATGGATATGGGAGATAAAGTCAAAAGGGAAGTTTCCAAGGAGACTTTCATATGCTAAAGACTCACAGATTACTTAAGGCCTAGCTGTTGTCATGCTAAGTTTGTTTTTTGCCTCTAGCAAAACATTAACATTAAGACAGTAGGGAGTTCCTGGAGAAGTGTTAATATTCGGTATTTGCCTCAAGTATTTTGTCCCTGACTGCAGGTTATAAGGAAATTTAATTTTACTAGCTATTTCCTTCATGCTTTTGTTCCCCACATCACTATGGAGAGGAGGGTGATACTTAGAGGCTCCAGGAAACTGAGTCTATAGGTTTCTGGAGATGAGGCTATCAAATATGATTGCCTTTTTCTTATTATTTAGTAAGTCATTTGTAAACTGATGGAGACTCTATCAGTTTAACCATTTGTTTTCTGTCCTTTCCTTTGTCCTTGGGAAGCCAGGAATGCCTGAGGAATGTCACACAAATCCAACCCTGGGAGGTGGGGTGTGCTAGCTTGTGTTTGGCCCTCCTCTTGACTTAAGGTCCCTCATCAAGACCACTTAAGGAAGTTATCTAGCCTAGCAGGAGATTGATTAACATAAAAAGGTGATGTCAGTATCAACACTTACATTAAACATGGAATTACAGAATTACCTTACTAATTATAAATATAGTTTCAAACATAGTCAAATACAGAGTTATTTAAAGACAACACAAATTAATATAAAATAATAAAATAATTTTAAACACATCATGTTATAAAAAGAATAAAATTTGGGAAGCAAGACAAAATGTATACTAATTCATTTTCAGATAAGGTCAGATGGAATTTAGTTATTTTTGAAGAAGAAAATGGGGAAATAATTATATATAACATATATCTTAATATATAAATACTTTCAGAAAAATGAGATTAAATAATGTATGGGACAAAAACAGACTTTTTTTTTCCAAAAAAAATCTAGAAAACATAAACAGAAATGTAAGAAGCAGAGTAAAAGCTAATTATTAAAAAAAAAAGAATTGATAAGAATAAAATATGTCACAAAATTAAGATTATATACTCTAGATTTTATAAGGAATGAAGAAAATTCTTTAAAATGGAAATGAAGAGTATTAACCCATAAATGCTGTGTTTGGGTACATCTTTTTTTATTGTGACCAAAAGCAAAGACACTATTGCCAATGTATAGACACTGTTGTGCCCACGCGAGTCCCCAGAGACCACCAGGGAGCCGACACTGATGCAAATACATAAGGGTCTTTATTACAAGCTCAAGCAGGGGCTCACCTGTCTACCGGCACAGTGGCAGCAAGGTGAAGTCCCGAACAATAGTGAGCAGGGTTTTTATGGGGTAAGGGATGGGGGTGTTACTGTGTGCATGTTGTACTGTTGTGCCCGAATCACGAGTCCCCAGTGACCTCAGAAGCCAATACCAATGCAAGAACAAAAGGGTCTTTATTACAAGCTCGAGCAGGGTCTCACCCGCCTACCGACACAGCAGCAGCGGGGGGGGGGGGGGGGGGGTGGAACAATAGTGAGCAGGTTTTTAAGGGGTAAGGGACGGGGGTGTTACAGTACACACCAATCACATTTGTATACACCCTTGGCAACAGCTTTGACCATTCAGTACCTGTGAGGTGTCCGTNGCAGGGGCTCACCTGTCTACCGGCACAGTGGCAGCAAGGTGAAGTCCCGAACAATAGTGAGCAGGGTTTTTATGGGGTAAGGGATGGGGGTGTTACAGTACACACCAATCACATTTGTATACACCCTTGGCAACAGCTTTGACCATTCAGTACCTGTGAGGTGTCCGTTACTTTTGGCGGACCCAATTATGGCCTTTTGAGACTCCTTTGAAAATGACCAATTATGAGGTGAGTTAGGCATGGGGGAGCAGCCCATCTCAGCCCGCAGGAATGTTTTTAACCTCCTCTCATTGGCTAATTGGGGAGCGGTTTCGGCCTTGAACAAAAAGCAGCAGTTTTTTCTGAGACTGCTGCTGTGTGCAGCCTGAGGTTGCATTTAATGGGGGGTCTTAATTTTAAAATGGCGTTATTTAGGCTCTTCAGTAGGTATTGCATCATCACATAAGCACCAATCATAATTGTACAGAACCCATAGTAACAGTTTTGACCATTCAGTGTCTGTAAGGCCTCTGTTACTTTTGCCGGGACCCAATCATGACCTTTGAGAATCCTTTGGAAATGACCAATTATAAGGTGAGCTCAAAGGGCCTACATGGTGTTTAGGCAAGCGGTGAGTGATTGGCTAGTTTGTACAGAGTAACTACCTGCAGTTCCCAGCCCTGGCTCAGACCACAGGAATGTTACACATGTCTTTTGATTGGCTGATCCGAGGGTGGTCCTGAGGGTGGTTTCAGCTGAAGCTTTTCCTGGAACTGGGGCTACGTGCAGCCCGAGGTTGCTCTTAATGGAGGACTTAATTTCAGGCTCCTCAATACTGCATATGCAGGTTCTTATATATAACTCTATTTGTAAATTTCAGGTTGGAAGACCTAGTGTTGTTCATTCAGGGGCCACTTCCATATTTATCTAATCCAGTGTTTTAGACTGTCAGTTACCCCCAGATTTCATTCTCACTTAAATGACATAATTTACAATCTATAATAAAGTAAGGGATAATTATGTTGTCAATATTTTGGTTTTTAATTTTTCTAAACATAGACAATTGAAAATTCAGGGCATTTTAAATCATTCTGCTATGATTCTATGTGAAAATGTGACTTTTTTCTTAGAGTTTAGTACTGTTCTTAAAATTGTTATTTCCTTCCTAGTAGCTAGAAACAAATTATTTTTAAGAAAAAAAATATTTGGTATCTAGAGATTTCAAGTAGAGCTATAAATGATTTTACATTAACCTAAAATAGAGTTTGGTATAAAGTAAGCAAATGTCTAGGGTAATTAACTCCCATTTGAAATGTATGATTACGAAAAACCCAACCCAGATAATAGTGTAAAACGTAAGTTGCTCAGTGAATTTCCTGTCATAAATATGAAAGCACTCCAGTTACAGAAAGTTAAAAATAATATTTGCTGGAGAATATTAGAGAACATATCAGAGAAACATGATGATATTGGAAGTTACTGCTTTTTTGCCATTGATAATTTGTCATTTTTCAGAAAAGAAAAAAAAAGAAATTTCCATTTCTTATTGATTCAAAAATAAAAAAATAGTCCACATATTGTGATTATTTAGTGGGCCTCATAAGACACTTTTCATCTCTCTTTTAAAATTATTTCTTGAAGAAACTTAAACAACATTTCTGCAGTTTCCCTAGCTGTATCTTCTCCAGTTTTATCCCTAAGTTCCTCTGATTTCGGAATGTCCTTCAAATTAGTAGTTGGGTCTAAAGTTTGGTCAGTAGAGTTAGATTGTTTTTGTTTGTTTTATGGCCAAGATCACTTCATAAGTGCTATGTTGTTGTTGTTTTTCTCCAAGAAGAGAAACACATATCTCTTTTTGTTATGTTAATGACCAGGGATGTTCAGATTTATGAATTCTTTAGAAGTTGAAAATTGAGTATAAAGAGATACATCCTCTTAGCTATTTTTTACCCAGAGGTATAATTGCTATAAGAAAGCTGAATAAAATTTGATCCTTTCTCTTTATTTTCTGTTTTTCAAAAAAAATGTTATTAGCATCCTTCAATTTTGAGTATACTAGATATAATTATTGGCTTCAATTTTTTGGAGGCCTCTGGTTTTCTTCTTCATCTTTTTGCTATGTGACTTTGCAGATTTTCTCAATGAAAGCTAAGTATATTCTGTAACCCCTTCACTTTGAATCCAACTATGTGATTTCTTTTAGCCAGCAGGATATTAGCAAATATGAAATAAACAGAGGCATGAAATACATTTAGGTGGTTTGACTTTCTGTTGAACATTTGTCTTTATCAAGAGAAAAACATTTCCTAAAAAAAACCTACCCATCCAAGGAAGCTGAGAAAGATGTGAACCTGCATGTATACAAGAAAGAATAAATAATTATTTTATACTACTAAGTTTGTGTGTGGTTTTAAGCAGTCTTTTTGTGGCAACAACTAATCTCACCAGAAGGTTTATTTTTTTTTTTAATCTCTGTTTCTATTTTTGTTTATTCCATGTTTATTTAGTTTTGAGAGAGAGACAGAACATGAGCAGGGAAGGAGTAGAGAGAGATAGAGACACAATCTGAAACAGGCTCCAGGTTCTGAGCTATCAGCAGAAAGCCAGTGTGGGTCTCGAGCTCAAAAGCAGTGAGATCATGACCTGAGCCAAAGTCAGACACTCAACTGACTGAGCCATCCAGGAGCCCCTGTTTTTTTGTGGGTTTTTTTGTTTTTGTTTTTGTTTTTTTTTAACCATTAAGGACTTGTATATTTAAACACATTATATGCTTCAGTCATTTACAGTTACTTTCTTTAACTAAGTTATGATTGTCTCAAAGTTGGACCAAAGTGGGAACATCTTCCTATCTATTACTGTGTCCTTTAACATAATTCTAATGGTCTTTGATAATCTAGTACTCAAAAAAAAAAAAAAAAAAGTAAAGAATGAAATGGGTATAAGAAAGCCTAGACAAGTTCCAATTATTTTCTGTAATTATTACTTCAATATTTTCTTAAAAACTGTTTACTGAATGAAATAATATTTTAATGGCGTGGATGATGTTGTTTTACAAATACCTTACACATTGTTTTCTGTGTCTGTTGGGTAGATACCTCCAACACAAAGCAATTTAAATACCAATGGAGTATCAAAGATAGCTGTGTCAATTCCATATCCCCTTCCCAAACATAATAGCCTATAGAGCCCATGAACACACACCTGTATTTCATCTTCCTAAGTAACTTCTGGAAAAACACAATGAAGGGAAACTTCACTCATTCAGAAAAATTCTAGTAACTGGGCTAAGGATTAGAGATTTTACTTACTTAGTTACTTATTCATTTTTTTAAATGAATTAATTCATTAGCTTATGAGACAGCATGGACAGGGGAGGGACAGAGGGAAAGGGAGAAAGAGAATCTCAAGCAGGCTCCACGCCCAGTACTTAGCCTGTTTTAGTGATCAATCTCTTCATAGGAGATCATGACCTTAGCTGAAATCAAGAAGTGGACACTTGACTAACTGAATCATCTGGTCCCCGCAGGGATCATATTTTAATAAGCAGTTACCTTGTTTCAATTCAGTGATGTCTATAATAAGCAATATTCTCAATCTATTTCTGTATATACAGTAAATCTTATGCTCTGCACATAGAATTATCATTATTTGTGTAAGATAAACTATAAAACTATGGACATATATAGTATTGGGAATAATACCATAATCTAGTGGTCACTTAATTATTACTATTAATGAACATTCTACAAATAAAAAGGTTTTCTATTGAAAATAGACTATTAGTCAACTAATACTGAAATGAAATATTTCCTGCAAAACCCAGAATGTTTAAGTGTCCCTCATATAGAAACAGTTTTTCATTTCAGATATCTATATGTTTACTCTACTTGATTTATTATATTTATGAGAATTATCTTCTTTTTAAAACAATAATTCCCTAAATGTAATTTTACCTAAAAGAGTCCTAAATGAGAGATCACTGGAGAATATGTCCATTCCTTTTGATATTCCTAAAATATTATACAGTGCTTTAATTGACATTCTTATTTAATTCATTTTACCTTTTATGTCAGTCAATCATAAAATTTATTCTTTAATTGCAACTATTATATTTAAAATATTTTCACTTAAAGTATTATTTGAAAAATTACTTCTTCACTAAAGCAATTTACTTGATTAAAGTAAAGTAATAATCTAATTCTTTACAAAATGACATGATTTTTTAGGGAGCAATACAAATAATTCTCAAAGAATTTATAAGCCTACATGGCTTTTTTTTAAGGTTGAATATGGCCCAAATATTATTGGATGACTATATGACAGTATTATTTTCCAGTGATTTTTGTCAGATTCCAGTTTAAGATATCTAGATAAAAATAAATGGCTAGCCCCAACTAGAAAGGAGAGTCAGTCACAAGCCTGGGTAAATGTGTTAAAAACCTAGTTTTTGGGGCAACTGGGTGGCTCATTCACTTAAGTGTCAGACTCTCAGTTTAGGCTCAGCTCATAACCTCACCGTTTCGTGTGTTCTAGCCCCACACTGGGCATTGTGCTTACAGTACAGAGCCTGCTTGGGATTCTCTCTCTCTCTCACTTTCTCTGCCCCTTCTGCTCACACTGCCTCTGTCTCTCTCAATATAAATAAACTAAAAAAAAAAAAAAATCTAGTTTTAATAGTTTTAATTCATCATTAGACAAATCAGGTAAGGCTTGACTCAGAATCTAGTATGCTAAAAGTTATTATCATCATGATGTCAGTCATAATGTTATTCCTATTCTGATTTAAGTATATCTAAAGCGATTATGGTAGTTTTTAAATATCTATGCACTTCTCTTTACCTAGAATTTAAAAAGGGAAAATATCAAATAGTTGAAAGGTTAATAATTTTCTAACATCACATGTCCAGATATTGTTAATGTTTTAAGGTACACCTCAAAATTTTCATCCCTATTTCCAGAAAGGAAATATCTTTCCTTCCTTTGAACTTTTGTTTTATTTCCTTATTACCTCAGTAATTTATCAGTGGCTTACTTATATGTATGTCATATATTTGAGGGTAAGAAATAATTCCCTGAGCATGAGATCTAAAGTCTTGCATATAGTAATTTTCACTAAATATTTGTTGAATGAATGAAAAATTAATTAATGGATTGTGTCAGCAAATCAAAAGATGATAATGTTATCTTTATCTAGTAAACAGTCCTTTAAATATTCAAATGCAGTAAATGTGTTGTTAATGTATTTCAAGACATGTGTTTCCCATTTGATGCTTGGATTGTCAAATGCTCATGGCTTATTAACCCTGTAGCTTATGAAATTTGAAAAAGAAAAGTGACTAGTCATATTTGCATATTTCTCAAAACCATTATTTCTTATGTTTCTCATATTGAATAATTCATAAAATAAATAAGTAGTTTTAAAGTAGAAATACCAAGAGACAATAAAATATGTCTCTATTAGAAAGAGAGGAAAATAGAGATATAATTTAAAAATCAAAAACATGTAATATTCATTAGTTGCAGGTGAACATTACATACAAATGAGTCTCATCTATTCAGTCAACAAACACTTGGGGAAGACTGGCCTAGGTAGGGAGAAATGAGTTAAAAACAGACCATTTTTAATTAACAGTAGAACTCCCCTATGACCCAGCAATAGCACTGCTAGGAATTTACCCAAGGGATACAGGAGTGCTGATGCATAGGAGCACATGTACCCCAATGTTCATAGCAGCACTTTCAGCAATAGCCAAAGCATGGAAAGAGCCTAAGTGTCCATCAATGGACGAATGGATCAAGAAGATGTGGTTTATCTATACAATGGAATACTACATGGCAATGAGAAAGAATGAAATCTGGCCATGTGTAGCAACATGGATGGAACTCAAGGGTGTTATGCTAAGTGAAAGAAGTCAGGCAGAGAAGGACAGATACACCATATGTTTTCAGTCATATGTGGAACAGGAGAAACTTAACAGAGGACCATGGGGGAAGGGAAGGTGAAAAATAGTTAAGGAGAGAGAGGGAGGCAAACCATAAGAGACTCTTAAATACTGAGAACAAACTGAGGGTTGATGGGGGGTGGGGGAGAGGGGAGAAATGGGTGATGGGCACGGAGGAGGGCACTTGTGATGAGCACTGGGTGTTATATGGAAACCAACTTGACAATAGACTATAACAAAAAACAGACCATTTTTCGAGGAATTTCCTTCACTAAGATAGAATATAGGAATATAAAAACCTAAGTACAAAGTGGTGAATTAAGTTCTGTAAAGAGATAACTGAAAAGTGCTAAAGGAACACTGAGAAGTATAGAGGCAACTAAAAAAAACAAATGATTTCAGAAGGGCAGTCAGGAAACTTCAAAGTGGAAGAGGCATTTGAACTAATTGTTAAAGTGTACAGTACAGTTTGTGCTTCGAGTATTAGTGTGGAAAGGCAGTATTCCAGATACAGAGAGCATAAGTTCAGTTTAATGAAGGCTGAAGAAATATGAAAGATTTGGGAACAGGATATAATTGGGTATGGTTTGGTATCTATTAAATGAATGTCTTAGAGTAGTTGAAGTGTTTGTTCCAAAGAAAGTGACTTAGAATGACATCAGAAAAAGGACTGTAAAAGAGTTTCTAAATGTTAAACTTCTATCCTTGAGGTAATAGAAAGCTGTTAAAGGTTTTTAGGTGGTAAATAAAATAATGAAATTTGTATTTAAACCAATAACTCGAGTTGATGCTACAATTAAAAGTAAAAATTACAAAAATCTATTTAAGCACATTTTTTGTATTTTGTCCTCAAAAATAGTGTTTTTGGTAACAGCTTCATTTCACTGAAAACTGAAATCAAGTAAATTGCAAAACATTTGATACCTGGGATAGAAGTATCTAAATTATGATGTCCCTTTTTGTTGTTGGAAGGTTTTTAATAATGATTTTCTAGTCAGGGCAGGAAATAATTTCTATGTCCTTCATTCTAATAAAGCTGTTAAATCTCTCCACTTCAAAGATTATATATTAAAAAATAAGTCTGTGGAATATTTTTGTTTCTGCAGCATTGTAAGGAAAACCAAAACTCTTTTGTCTATGAGGATATTTTGTTTATTTTTTGATGTTTATTTAGGAAGAGAGAGGGAGGGAGGGAGGGACAGAGTGCAAGCTGGGGAGAAGCAGAAAGAGAAGGAGATACAGAATCTGAAGCAGGCTCCAGGTGAGCTGTCAACACAGAGCCTGATGCAAGGCTTGAACCCATGGACCAAGAGTACATGACCTGAACCAAAGTTGGATGCTGAACTGACTGAGCCACCCAGGTGCCCCAAGGATATTTTGAGCAATATAAGAAGTCGGAGGCCACCATTATTTATTAATTGAATATTATCTATCAGTAACCTTTTTGAGCTGCATTTATGTACATATGTCCATTGATTTTCATTTAGCTCTAAGAGATGTACAGATGTGGAATCTGAGGCCAAGAGAAGTTTAGTACCTTCCCTGGGTTCATTCAATAACAGTGGTAGAGTCATTTGACTCCCCAAAATAATAATGCTAATAATAAGTTACAAATAACAGCTATTTTCAAGACATTCTAATAGTGAATTTGATCTTCTACTTGTAAATGTAGCTAAAACTTTTTATAATTGCAAGATACTAAGCCTCACACTAGATAGAAATACAGTGCAATTTGTAAAAGAAAAAATATCTATTATCTAGAATAAAATACATAGATTCTCACACAAGTAGGAGAACTGAAGTTCCTGACATTAGTTCTCCATGTATAATCTCCATTTATAACTAACACCTGATTTAATGTACAGTGTGTTTTCCCAAGAATTGAAATGACTCTTGTTATGTTGCTTGGCATCTATGAGGTTTTTATGTAGCAGATAATCCAAATAACTGTTGGCAAGAAAGGACGTATTCAAAAAAGAAAGCAACTAAAATATGACTTTAAAATAAAAATTACCGTGGAGGGAAGGATTTTTATCTTAACCTTTTCCTGTGATACATTTGAAGATAACCATTTAGAACTAAATTTGGAGCTCTTCCAATTTTCCTGACTATATAACATGATAAGAAAGTAAATTACTTTCCATCCTTAGTAAAATACATATGCTCTTCCCACTGAACTCTTCAGAAGAAACAAGAGTAGATTCTTTAGCATTCTTCTTCAGGGTAGATTAGCCTGAGGCATAAGTACTATCTTTTGTTGTGCTGGTCAGTGCATTCACTACCAGTGGTGAATCATGGGATAGTCCAGCTGGAGAGAACTTCTGAAGTAGTACTGCAGTTCTCAAGTCTATCATGCACAGATGAGGGAACTAAGAAGCAAAGAAATGAGGGTCACCCAGTGAATTTGTGTGTGATGCAAATGTTGAGAATTATTTTGGACAACTGAGCATCACTTAGAATAATTAAGCATTTCTAGAACAATAATAAAGATTTAGGGATTTTTCACAATACAGTTGACAAAGTTGTAGAATGAATGACTCCATAAGTAACTTCTAGTTACAGATATTACTCAGGAGGAGAAGTTATATAGCTGCCATCAGTTTACCCAGAGGTTAGCATAGGGTGGGATGACTTTAAATTCTTTGACGAGAGGAAAAAGGCAAAGAAGAACTTCTGGAAAGTACTGGCCGATTGTTATGTATGCCAGCAAATATTTTTTTTTATTGAAAGAACTGACTAATTACACAACTATTTGCTGAGCCAAGATTAGAAAAAACTTTAAAATTCTTAGCAACCCTCTGGCTTTGAGATTAGTGTGTTTTTAAGGGTGGAAGTGTTGCTCCAAATCTAGTCTGGTTCATGCCACATCAGAACCATAACTCTTATCTCAGTTGTAACTTTAAAAGTATTTACGTGATGGGGCGCCTGGGTGGCTTAGTCAGTTGAGCATCCAACTTTCGCTTGGGTCATGATCTCCTGGTTCGTGGATTCGAGCCCCGCGTCGGGCTCTGTGCTGACAGCCAGCTCAGAGCCTGGAGCCTGTTTCAGTCTGTGACTCCCTCTCTCTCTGACCCTCCCCTGCTCACGCTGTCTCTCTCTCTCTCTCCTAGAAATAAGTAAAAAACATTAAAAAAAAAATTAAAAAAAAAAAAAAAAAGTATTTCCGTGATGATTTAAGGGTGGTTCTGTTAGTTTGCTGGGCTATCATAACAAATCACCACAGACCAGGTGGCTTAAAAAACAGAAATTTATTTTCTCACAATTCTGGCAGCTAAAAATACAAGATAAAGGTATTGACAGTTTTTTTGTTTTGTTTTTTTTTTTATTCTGAGGCCTTCTCCTCAGCTTGCAAATGGTCACCTTCTCACTGTGTTTGCAAATGGTCTTTTCTCTGTGTGTACACAATCCTGGTGTCTCTTTGTGTGTGCAAATTTTCTCTTCTTCTAAGGACCCCAGACAGATTAGATTAATGCACCCCAATGGACCCATTTTAACTTAATCACTGCTTTAATGGCCCTGTCTCCAAATATAGTAATGTTCTGAAATACTGGTAGTTAGGGTTTCAATATATCAATAGGGGGGAGTGCACAATTCTGCCCATAACGTCAGTCTTAGCTTAAGAATGTGCAATTCATCAGGCACCTGGCTGACTTAGTCAGGTAAGCATCTAACTTCGGATCAGATCATGATTTCATGTTCTTGGGTCTTAGCCCCACATCAGGGTCTCCGCTCTCAGCACAGAGCCTACCTCAGATCCTCTGTTCCCATCTCTCTCTCTCTCCTCCCCCACTCACACTCCTGCTTTCTCTCCAAAAGAAATAAAAACATTTAAAAAATATAAAATTAATAAGGCTATGTACTGTGTTCATTTTCTTTCTCACTGTATTCCAGAACCTTAATGCTGTGCTTGGTATATCTTAGATGTTTGATGTTACTTTTGAATGAATGAATGAATCCATCAGGATGATGTATTTAAAAAGGAGTCATATACAACACACACACACACACACACACACAATTTTGAGGAGATGTTTATAAAATACCTGGGAATAAAAATGCTAAGAATCTTACTACTTTTGTTTTCCACAAACTATATGTGTTGTTAGAAACTGTCAAGATTTTTTTTTCCTGGTAGTCATAAAGAACCGTGTGGATGACAAAGGAACACACAGTTCCGGGGTTGGGGGCGGGGGGGACAGGAGTATGGCAGATCCAAATTCTTTGAGAAGAAGGAGGAAAAAAATTCAGTAATTGCCCAAATAGGAAAAGTAAGCTAAAATCTTGTATATGCTGCAGTAATGTCTTTTTTTTTTTTTTAAAAAAAAAGATCCTTGTCACTTATTCACAGGATGAGGAATGTTCTCCTGTAGAAAGCATGTGTTTGTATCATTTCTGCTTTTAAGCTGTACTGTATGATATTACCATGGGATGTTGAACTAGCTGATACACAAGACAGCCCCTTCTGAGGTGGAAAATGATACTGTGTTATTCGCAGTCAAAGCTGAGTATGCACACTCCTTTGGGTGCAGAGGTGACCAGGCAGCCCAGAAAAGTGCATACAGCTTTTCTGTCAGTAGCTGTATTAAAAGTCCTTTGGGTGAATTGAAAGCATTGTTAAAATTCTGTCTCATCAGTAAATTTCTTTCTGTTTGTAATACTTTTCCTTCTTTGAATAATATTCTGACCACCATAAGGATTTGTCTTATGTGCTTTGCCTTTCTTGTCTTTCTCATACTGTAATCTTTTCCATTCTTCTTTGACATGTTTTCTTTAAAGCTGTTCATATTTCACTAATCTAGAAAAATAATACCATCCATAGGAACAATAAACAAGACTTTCATGGATGACAGAATTAAAACAATTAGATGTGATACACCAAAGAAAATGACCTAAAATTAGGTCACTTAAAATGAGCAGCAATATTTTATTAAATATAACATTTCCATTAATTTGTGGATATTTTGATTCTTCAAAGATATTGGCAATAATTTCTGCATTCCTATAAGAAGTACCTAATTACACCCAAAAGGCCTGATTTGTTTTTTCAACCAAAGGTAAAGATCCACCTGGAAACTGTACTCAAGACTAGGAACTAAAATGAGATTAGAAATGATATAGTTACAGATTTATAAATCTGAGTTATGAACAATGTGGCATTACTACTAATGAGAAATGAAACTGAAACATATTTTTTAAGTTTATTTCTTTATTTTTAGAGAGAGAGAAGAAGAGGGAGAGAGAATCCTAAGCAGTTTCCACACAGAGCACTGTGCAGGGCTCAAACCATGAACCATGAGATCATTGACCTAAGATGAAACCAAGAGTCAGACACCCAACAAACTGAGCCACCCAGGTGTCCCTGAAAGAAATATTTCTAAGTTATAATCTTAAGATAAACTAGCTAACCTTGCCAGAAAAAGAACTGTTATCTAATACCTAACAGATTAATAAGATTATTATCCAAAAAAGATGCAGAATATATAGCCAAAAAATATATGGGGAGGGAATATTATAGAATAATATAGAAGAATATCATATCAGAAACTTAACTGATTAAAATATTAAATAATGTTTTGATTTTATAATATTTGTGGAATTTGACATGTTTTAAAAATATCTGCTCTTGGACATTTTCTCATTCTAAATAAATATTTACCTCTGTACCTGTTTTATATTCCACCTATATATTTCTGCTTGTTTTCTTAAAGACAGCCCCCCAAATTGAAAAAAACTTTAGGACCCAGAAAACCAGCAACCATCCATAGACTGAATTTACTTTATCTCAAATGCCATTTCATCACAGGGCATGTTGCTAGATTTTTTTCCTTACGTTGAATTCAATCTTGTCAGCCCATCATCTTTTACTTATAGACCCAGGCTCAATCCTCAGTGACCAAAAAGAATAACCTTAATTTTTCTTCTGAAATAGATCTATTATTCTCTTTATTGTCTAAGTATGCTTAGTTCCTTCAAGTGCTTTTCATATGAAAATTCTAAACTGGTTTCTATTTTCTGTCTATTCTTCATGTTACTCTTAAAATGTGTTGGCTAAAATTATAATAAGCAAGACATGATTTTATGAATTTATAATAAAGTTGTAAAATAGTGTTATAATATAATAGTATTTCTGCTTATTCCATTTATAATGTAACTAAGGAAAAATCAGCTACTGTTGGCAAGAGGTATGCTCACAATTAACCTCTCTCTTCTTACAGTTTAACCAATTTAGAGTTAAATTGTCTAATTAAGCATTATCCTTTTTTATAATCATATTTTTTAAATCAAGTACAAATCTACCATTATATACTGTTTCAATTTTTCATAAGGAAATCTTCTAAAATACAAATATATTATGCCTGCCAAATTTCTTTTTGCTCAAAAAATAAAACTCTTTCTGAGAGGAAGCTCTTAACTCCACATAGCTTATCTTAGTGAACTTGTTTCTTCAGTAATGTCTTTTATTTCAGTGCTCACAAAAGATAGTTTAGTAATAAAATATGTATCTTTATCTAGGATGGCATTGTTTACATTTTTTGGCTTTTAACAGAATTTGCTTCCTTCATATTTTGAATATCAAAATGACATTGTTGGGATACACTCCTCCATGGGTCTCTCCTGCTTATCTCCTGAATATCCTGCATACCTGGCTAGGTGTATAAGAATGTGGGGTCCTAACTGCTTTTACTTAGGTCATTTCTCAGCATTGTCTTTGCAGCAAGTGACTTTTAAGGATGAAGTAATGTCTTCTGGGACAAAGAGCAGGCTTGCTTACTGGTACTCTAAAGTAGTGGGTTTGTTAGATTCAATATCCCTCTTGTGTAACATAGCTTACTGTGTGCACAGGTATCTATGTAGGTCCATTTGTATCACCTCGTTGTAAATGGGGCTGAAGAAACTGATAATACACATGCATCTGTGTATACCTTTTACTATGAGTAGTAGAGTTTTTGGTTTTTTTTTCCTCTGACCCAGGAAGTTCATGTCTTCTGGCACCATGCATGATATTACAGCAGGCTAACTTACCAGTTTATGAGTAAGTCAAATCTCAGGCCCTTTACAATTTGTGACATACTATTCATCATCTTCTTCTTTTTATGCTCATTTCACAATTTCTCAGAGAGGTTAATAATAGTAATTGGTAGAATAGTGGTATAAATTAGCCAACTCTCTCTATTGTTCTTGGAATCACCAAAATGCAACAAGAAGAATTTTTTAAAAAGCTTTAACTCTGATCTTGTGTAGAAGTGGAAGACACACGTAATTGAAGCCTCCAAAATACATTTAAAACCTGCCAATATCAGCCAAGACTAAGCAGAAGTCCTATGGGGGGAAAATGAAGATTCATGGAGATTGATGTAATAGCCTAGCAGCAGTACGTCTCAGCAAAAATACTTCTTCTAAAAGGGAAAGTTACAGCATTTTGGGAAGGAACTGACATGATAAATATATCAATTTAATTTAAAAATTAACCTGATTACTGTAAAACAGTAACTTTTTTCATAACTAAATAAGCTGATTCTAAAGTTCACATCGTTTTCGAGGAGGAGTCAAGATGGCAGAGAAGTAGAGGAACCAGAATTTCCCTCATCCCTCAGACACATCTGGATTGAGATCAGAACACTTGGAATACCCAGAATACAGGCTGCAGAGTGACAGAAAAATCTCCACAGGTGGAAGGAGACAACTTGGTGGGACAAGGGTTCTTGTTTACAAATTGGGAGAGATAAAAGAGGGGTGTAGACACAGAGGGGTAATCCCTTTCTGTAGAGAGACAAAAAGAAGAGAAAGAGAATCTGTGGAAGTGTGAGATAGTGTTTTGACAACAGAAAAACTTCTCTGGACCATGGCCTGGGGAACAAAAAATATGAAGAAAGCCAGTTTCCACTTTGCAAACAGCCTTAGGAGTGAAAGATTGGAGTTTTCAGGGTTGCATGACTTTCTCTGGACTGGAGCCGCCCCATGTGCATGTGTCTCAAGGGGAGGGAACCAGCCCCGAGGCACAGTCCCCATCTCAGAAGCACACTGGAAGACAACAGTCCCTTCCCTCGAATACTGTGGGAATAGGGTATATTGCCCTCTACCAAGTAAAAAGACCCACAGGAACCAGCTAGGTGCCCTTTGTCAGCTGGGCAGACTGGTGCTACCCCAGAACCAGGTCTGCACAGAGCAGGATCCTTTAAGACATCAGGTTTTGAATTGAGCAGAGCACCTAGGAAGTCCCATGGAACAAGACAAGCCACTCATCAGTGCTGCTCTGTCAAGGCTACATGCACAACAAGACTTGAGACACCTGGTCCAGAGAAGGGAGGGGAGATTGAGGTGCCACCATTTTCCCCCCAATACCAACATGGCAGGGCTTCAGGGAACAAGGCAGCAGCTCCCAGTGGAGGCAGGGCTCACTCACACAAAACCCCACCCCTCCGTGTCTGACAGCAGCTTATCTACCAAAGTGGGACAGGGGGAGCCAGATGTCCTCTCCTCCAAACCAGCACAGCTGCCGGTCCCAGGCACCAACAGACAACTGTCCTGCAGTTTTGTATGGTTACTTCAGTGAACAAATCAAAGCACACCTGATGGAAGGTCCAGTGAGCAGTGCGATAAAGCAGTCAAAGACCACAGCACACTCTTAAAATCACGTCCTGAACTGCCAGGCCTTGGACAGTGTATGACCCCTCTTTAATATGGTAGTACTCACAGTGCGGGACACATAACAAGATATTAAAACACGTAAGAGACAGAAACCTAGCCAAATAACGAAACGGAAGAATTCTCAAAAGAAATTCCAGAAAGAAATGACAGCCAGAGAATTGCTCAAAACTGATAGAAACAATATATCTGAACAAGAATTTAGAAAAAAGCATAGAGGGCAGCAGAGAAACTACTAATACAGAAATCAAGGACCTAAGAAATAGTCATGATGAATTAGAAATGCTATAAATGAGTTGCAAAATAAACTAGATGTAGTGACAGCAAGGATGGGAAAAGCAGGTGAAATAAGATACAATTATGAAAAATGATGAAGCTGAGAAAAAGAGGAAAAAGAAATTACTAGACCATTAGGGGAAAATTTGAGACCTAAATGATTCAATGAAACAAAATAATGTCTGTATAATAGGAATTCCAGAACAAGAAAAAGAACAGAAGGTTTTTTTGAACAAATTATAGCTGAGAACTTCCTTAATCCAGGGAAAGAAACAGATATTCAAGTCCAAGAGGCACATAGAACTCGCTTCAAAATCAACAAGAACAGGTCAACAGACCACAACATATCATAGTAAAACTGGCAAAATACAAAGACAGAGAAGCCTGACAGCAGCTAGGGACAAATGGGCTTTAACCTGCAAGAGTGGACACATAAGGGTAGTAGCAGTCCTGTCCACTGAAACGTGGCAGGCCAGAAGGGAATAGCAAGAAATATTCAACGTGCTGAATAGGAAAAATACGCAGCCAAGAATCCTTTACGAAGCAAGGCTGTCATTCAGAATAGAAGGATAAATAAAGGCTTTCCCAGACAAACAAAAACTGGAGGTCATGACTACTAAACCAGCCCTGCAAGAGATCCTGAGGGGGGTTCTGTGAGTGGAACGCTGCAAAGACTACAAAGGACCAGAGACTCACTACAAACACAAAACTTAGAGATAACACAATGGCATTAAATCCTTATCCTCCAATAATCACTCTGAATATAAATGGACTAAATGCCCCAATCAAAAGTCATATGGTATCAGAATTGGGGAAAAGAAAACAAAAACAAAAACAAAATCAAGATCCGTCTACATGCTGTCTACAAGAGACTCGTTTTAGACCTGAGGAAACCTTCAGATTGAAAATGGGAGGATGGAGAACCATTTGTCATGCTACTAGATGTGAGAGGAAAGCCAGATTAGCCATACTTAAATCAGACAAACTAGATTTTAAAACAAAGACTGTAACAAAAGATGAAAAGGGGCTTTATATTGTAATTAAGGGGTCTATCCATCAAGAAGAGCTAACAATTTTAAACGTTTATGCCCCCAACATGAAACACCCAAATATATGAATCGGTTAATCACAAACATAAACAAATGCATAGAGAACAATACTGTGATTGTAGTGAACTTTAATACTCTACTTACAGCAATGGATAGATTATCGAGGCAGAAAATCAGTAAGGAAACAAGAGCTCTGAATGACACATTGGACCAGATGGACTTAACAGATATATTCAGAACTTTTTATCCTAAAGCAGCAGAATAAACATTCTTCTCTAGTACACATGGAACATTCTCCAAAATAGATCACATACAGGGTCACAAAACATAATATAAAATGATTGAGATCAGACCATGCATATTTTCAGATCACAACACTACGAAACTTGAAATCAACCACAAGAAAAAAATTTGGAAAGCCCCTAAATACATGGAGGTTAAAGAACATCCTACTAAGGAATGAATGGGTCAACCAGGAAATTAATTAAAAAATTTAAAAATACATGGAAGCAAATGAAAAATGAAAACATGACAGTCTAAGCCCTTTGGGATGCAGCAAAGGCAGTCCTAAGAGAAAAATACATTGCAATTCAGTCCTAGCTCAATAAGCAAGAGACATCCCAAATACACAACCCAACCTTACACCTAAAGGAGGTAGACAAGGAGCAGCAAATAAAGCCCAAAGCCAGTGAAAGAAGGGAAATAATAAGGATTAGAGCAGAAAAAAATGATATAGAATCCAAAAAACAAACAAACAAAAATAAAACAACAAAAACAGTAGAACAGATCAATGAATCTAAGAGCTGTTTTTTTGGAAAATATAAACAAAATTGATAACCCCCTAGCCAGACTTCTCAAAACAAAAAGAGAGAGGACCTAAGTAGATAAAATCACAAATTAAGGAGGAGAAATTACAACCAACACCACAGAAATATAGTTAATAAGAGAATACTATGAAAAATTATATGCCAACAAACTGGACAATATGGAAGAAAAGGGAAAATTCCTAGACACTCATACACTAGCAAAACTCAAACAGGAAGGAATAGAAAATTTGAACAGACCCACAACCAGCAAAGAGATTGAATCAGTTATCTTTAGTCTATTTCTTGGTTTATCTCTCTCTCTTTTCTTTTCTTTTCTTTTCTTTTCTTTTCTTTTNGGGAGAACTTTGTACTAAGAAAAGCCACCTGCCTGCACCAATGTGTGAAGCCTGCTTGAATAGCGTGGTTGATACTGGGGCGTCACTATTTTTCTCCCAATCACCAACATGGTGGGGCTTTAGGGAAAAAGACAGCAGACCCCAGCAGAGGCATGATCTGCTTATATGAAGCCGCGACCCTCAGTGCCTGGAGACTACTTATCTACTAGAGCAGAACTGACACTGGGTGAACCAGATGACTGCTTCTCTAGACCAGCACAGTCACAGGTCTCAGATAACAACAGACAACTGTCTTGCAATTTTGTATGTTAGTTTGTTGCCCTTTTTCTTTTCTTTTCTTTTCTTTTCTTTTCTTTTCTTTTCTTTTCTTTTCTTTTCTTTTCTTTTCTTTTCTTTTTTCTTTTCTTTTCTTTTCTTTTCTTTTCTTTTCTTTTCTTTTCTTTTCTTTTCTTTTCCTTTTCTTTTCTTTTCCTTTTCCTTTTCTTTTCTTTTCTGGTTTGTTTTATTTATTAAATTCAACAATTGAGTGAAATCCTGTATTTCTGACAGATTTATTTCACTTAGCATTATACTCTCTACCCCATCCATGTCATCGCAAATGGCAAGATTTCATTCTTTTTATGGCTGAATAATGTCACATCGTGTGTGTGGGGGGGGCACATATTCTTTATTCATCTGTCAGTGGACATTTGGGCTACTTCCATAATTTGGCTATTGTAAATAATGCAGCTATAAACATAGGGGTGCGTGTATCCCTTTGAATTAGTCTTGTGTTTTATTCTTGGCGGCAGGAGAGGGGGGCGGGGGCTACGGTAAATCCTCTGTAGTGCAATTACTGGAACGTAGGGTATTTCTACTTTTAACTCTCCTTAAAGTTTGTTTGTTCATTTATTTAAGCAATCTCTACACCCAGTGTGGGGCTTGAACTCATGAACCCGAGGGACACCTGGGTGGCTCAGTCAGTTAAACATCTGACTTTGGTTCAGGTCATGATCTCATAGTTTGTGGGTTCGAGCCTGGAGCCTGCTTCAGATTCTGTGTCTCCCTCTCTCTCTGCCCCTACCCTGCTCACACTCTATTTCTCTCTGTCTCTGTCTCTGTCTCTCAAAAATGAATAAACATTAAAAAAAAAAAAAAGAAAAGAAAAGAACTCATGAATCCAAAATCAAAAGTCCCATGTTCTCCAGACTAAGCCATCCACGTGCCCCTAGTTTTAACTCTCTGAAGAACCTCCATACTGTTTTCCCCATGACTGCACCAGTTTGTATTCCCACCAACAGTACAAGAAGATTCCTTTTTCTCCACATCAGTTTTTTTCTTTTGTTCTTGACTTTAGCCATTCTGACAGGCATGAGGTTATATCTCATTGTAATTTTGATTTGCATTTTCCTGATTAGTGATGTTCAGCATCTGTTCAGTTGTCTATTGGCCATCTGGATGTTTTCTTTGGAGAACTATCTGTTTATGTCTTCTGCCCAGTTTTTAAGTGAATTATTAATTTTTGGGGTATTGAGTTATAGAAGTTCTTTATAGATTTTGGAATCTAACCCTTTATCAGGTATGCCATTTGCTAATATTGTTTCCCATTCAGTATGTTGCCTTTAGCTTTGTTCATTATTTCCTTTGCGGTGCAGGAGCTTTTTATTTTGATGTAGTCTCAATAGTTTATTTTTGCTTTTATTTCCCATGCCTCAGGAGACACAGCTAGAAAAAAATGTTGCTACAGCCAGTGTCAGAGAAATTACTGCATGTGCTATCCTCTTGGATTTTTATCGTTTCGAGTCTCACATTTAGGCCTTTAATCCATTTGAGCTTTTGTGTGTGTGTTTGGTGTACAAAAGTGGTCCAGTTTCATTGTTTTGCATATCGTGGTCCAGTTTTCCCAACACCATTTGTCGAAGGAACCTTCTTTCCCATTGGATAAGTTTCCCTGGTTTGTCAAAGATTAATTGACTGTATAGTTGTGAGCTTATTACTGGGTCTTCTTTGTATCTATTGTTATGCTATACTATACTAGTTTGATTACTACAGTTTTTAATGTAACTTGAAGCCTGGAATTGTGATACTTCAAGCTTTGTTTTTCTTTTTCAAAATTGCTCTGGTTATTCTGGATCTTTTGTGGTTCCATGTAAATTTTAGGATTGTTCTAGTTCTGTGAAAAATGCTGTTGATGTTTTGATAGGGATTGCATTAAATGTGTAGATTGCTTTGTGTGGTATAAACATTTTAACAATATTTTTTCTTCCAATCCATAAGCATGGAATGCCATTCCCTTTCTTTGTGTGTCATCTTCAATTTCTTTCATCAGTGTTTTATAGTTTTCAGAATAAGATCTTCCATCTCATTGGTTAGGTTTATTCCTAGGTATCTTATTATTTTTGGTGCAATTATAAATAGGATTGTTTTCTTAATTTATCTTTCTGCTGATTCATTATTAGCATATAGAAATGTTAACAAATTTCTGTACGTATGATTTACCGAATTAATTTGTCAGTTTTAGTAGGGGTTTTTTTTGTAGAGTCTTTCAGGTTTTGTCTATATAGAATCATTTTACTACAAATCATGAATGTTTTACTTCTTTCTTACCATTTTGGGTGCTTTTATTTTATTTTTTTTCTTTTTGTTGTCTGATTGCTATGGCGAGGACTTCCAGTACAAAACTTTAAATGTATACATCACTTGACCAATTTTACTTTTGGAATTTATGCTAACATATGCTCAAACATGTGTGAAACAACTTATATAAGGTTATTTGCTATGGTATTACAATCTGTAGCCAAAGATCAGAAGTAATCTTGATGTTATTAATAGAGGACTAGTTAAATAAATTATGGAGTGTCCATACAATGGAATAGTATACATGTGTCAAAAAAGAAAAAAAAAAGCAATGTAATTGAATGGTGAAATACAAGGAATTAAAGCTTCAAAGGAATTATGATTACAGAAAATTAAAATATATTAAATATATAAAAAATCATGAGTTTAAAATGACAAAAAAAAATCCATCAGTCACTATTGTAGGATGCTGGAACACCAATCATTATTCCAAAAGTATGATAAATACCCTGTCTTTCCTGTAGGTATTTCACACTACCCCAAATTTCAGTGTGTAAAAGTTCTTTATCAAAAAATTACAACAAACTAGGGGCACCTGGGTGGCTCAGTCAGTTAAGCGTCCGACTGAGGCTCAGGTCATGATCTCACAGCTCATGGGTTTGAGCCCCACGTTGGGCTCTGTGCTGACACCTAGCTCAGAGCCTGGAACCTGCTTCAGATTCTGTGTCTCCCTCTCTCTCTGACCCTCCCCTGTTCACACTGTCTCTCTCTCAGAAATAAATAAAACATTAAAAAAAATTTTAAAAATTACAACAAACTAAAGCAGAAAGGGTGATAGAATTATAAGATTATCAGTTTGCAATCCTTATGAGATAATGGATCTACACAGCAATCATCAATGGCAGCTAAAAGCATTAGGGGAGCCTTGAAGGGGGATTTTATACCATTTGAGCCAGGCTGATACCACCTAAATGTGCTGATTAATTACTACAAGTGTAAGTATCCCATGCTATGTGTGTCCTGCTGAGGCATATCAGGAAGAAGACAGAATCACTTATGAAGGATGCCTGTAAATAATTACACTTGAATCTATAAATAACCTGATAAATAAAGCCTCTAGTTCTAACTATTCCTTTATAGGAAACCGAGTAGGAAGAGCACCATGTTAAATACCAAGAGGATACAGTCAATCAAATCTGAATATGGAAACAACTAAATCTGAATATGGGGAATTCTACAAGACAGTGTTTCTTAAATTTAAAAAAAAAGGGGGGGGGAGAGGTCAGAGAGAAAAAGAGAGAAACGTTATAGTTTGAAAGAGACTATCAACCTATAAACTATAGTTTTGAGACCTATCAACCAAATGCAATCTACAGACTTGTTGGAATAGTGATTCAAATAAACCAATTGTGAAAATGTGTATTGAGCAAAGATGGGGAGGGACTTGAACACAATCTGAGTTTTTGATTATGTAAATGGGGTATTATTGTGTTAGCCAAATGTAATAGAGGCACTATGGTTATGCAAGTAAGTAAGTATCCATATCTATTAGAGATATATACCAAAGTATTCATTGTTGAAATAAAATAAGTAATATCTGTTTTAAAATACTCCCAAGAAAAAGTAGAAATGGGGAATAGATAAAACAAGAGTGGCAGAATACTGATAATTAGTGCTAGAAGTTGGTTATACTATTCTTTCTACCTATATTTGTTTTGAAAGTTTCCATAATAAAAAGTGGAAACAGAAATGAAATCTCTCCGTATAGGTATGTGGAAAGAGTACCAAAACACAAGTTGGAAATGATTATGTATATTATGCTACTACTTGTATAAAAAGGGGGTAAAGGAATAAAAATGTAGATTCATATTCGTGTGGCAATACATAGGTAAGCTGTGGAAGGTTTCAGAAGAAACTAATGGAAGTGGGTAGCTGTGGAAGGGAACAGGGTAGGAATTTAAGCATAATGTGGATTTTATTTACACCACATAAATATGCAGAAGTAAACAGTAAGTTGTCCATATGTATGACTATGAAAACTGAAACCTAAACATAATAAACATGAAATTAAAGAAGCACATAATTAATAATGTGGTATATTCTGATATTTTGTGTTCAAGTAATATCTACTCAAATATAAGTAAAATGCATAGAAAAATGACAGTTTGGAGTTTTATTCTCTTCATGTTTTCTCAATTACTTTGGATCTATTTAATCAAGATCAGAGAGTAGTGTAATTAATGTTCCTCTTCTCTGAGTTCAGGAGAAATTCTTTTTTACCTTATTTAGAATTTTACAAAATTCTAAAAAGATTAATCAACATCATAACAGTTTTTAAAAATACATATAATAATATTTTAAGAGATAGTATCTCTTTTTTTAACTTTATTTGTTTATTTTGAGAGAGAGAGGGTAAGCATGGGTAAGTCAGAGAGAGAGAGAGAGAGAAAATCACAAGCATGCTCCATCTGAGCCTGACATGGGGCTTGATCATGACCTGAGTTGAAATCAGAACTTGGACATTCAACCAACTGAGCCACCCAGGTGCCAAAAGGGATAATTTCCCTCTTAAAATAGCAGTTGTAAACTCCAGTGTTTATTCTTCTTTTCATTCATTTAGCAGAGTTGAACAAGTTTCTTCTTTAATGAGTTTTTACTTTCTACTATATTCTGGTAATATAAAATGCATCAGACTTGGTTTCTGCCCTCAGTTTGTTTAGTGTGTGAGACAAATGTGAGCAAATAATTGTATTGCAAGTAAAAAGAGAGAAAGTAAGAGTTGAGCAATCCGGCTTTGTTCTCATGGGTCAGATAATGCCATGATCTCCACAATACAGTCAACATTTATAGGCCTGCTCTTTCCAGATTTGAACTTTCCTGTCATTATTCTGAGATAATTAATCCATGTATCTATTCTTCACATCTTCTCATCTCTTTTTTTTTTTTTTAAGTTTATTTGAGAGAGAAAGAGAGCACAAACAGTGGGGGAGGGGGAGCAGAGAAAGATGGAGAGAGAGATAATCCCAAGCAGGCTCCACAGGACCATGTGGGGCTCAAAGTCAGGAACCATCGTCACGACCTGAGCCCAAACCAAGATTCAGATGCGTAATCAACCGAGCCACCCAGGCACACATCATCTCTATGTCCTTGAAAAGCTTACTATTCGGCTCTAGTGCTTCTTTCAGCCATGTTTTGCTGCTTTTTCCATTGTAATTATAAGTGAATTCTTTTTGGAGTGCTTCCTTTCTGATCACTTTTCTTTTTTTACTTTATTTTTTTTTATCATTGGATGTGTTTTTTAATTTTTATTTATTTATTTTTACAAATAGTTTATTGTCAAATTAGTTTCCACATAACACCCAGTGCTCATCCCCACAAGTGCCCTCCTCCATGCCCATCCCCCTCCCCCCCACATCCATCAGTCCTCAGTTTTTGTCAGCATTCAAGAGTCTCTCATGGAGGAACTTAACTGAGGAACAAGGGGGAGAAGAAGGGGGAAATGGTGGGGGAAAGGGAGAGAGGCAAACCATGAGAGACTCTTGATCACTTTTCTTTTAGAGACTTGGGGTAAGGGATCTAATCCAATATTCTTTCTTTTTTTTTTTCTAATTTACTTCCCCTAATCTAGCCTGTCAGTCTGGCTACATCTTGATTTCCCTTGTTATCATAGTCTAACACTGCTAACTGTTTCTCCAACGTCCTGTTATTTCCAATTCATCAGTTGGCTTTTCCATGATGGTAAAAATTTGGACAACAGTAGTAAAACTTCATGTCACTTGTGCTTCCTTCTCAGTGATAAAATCGACAATGTCTTCAATTAAAGGGAAAAATTTATCAGCCTTTCTGCTTTTACACTGAATCATCCAGAAACTGTCTGCCTAGTTAAAATGTCCACCATTAAGACAAGATAAATCTTATCTCTGATTCAGTTTTGTCATCTCTAATATGACCATGCCAGTTATTCTGTCTTTGCCTTTATTTTACCAGAGTTTTCCAGTGCATATCTGTTACTAAGTACATGAAGTTTCATGCAAATATATGAAATGAAATGCTGCTCAGTGTTCTTCCCTTAACTTTTTTTTATGAATATGTTATACCAAAGCTTCCAGGATTTTGAAGTATGATTTTCAACATAAAACATGTCAAAAGGAACAACCATTTCTAGAATGAGGAATAATGGCTCTCAATTTGATTCTCTTTCCTATCTGCTGGTTCAGACTTTAATGAGCATAAGAATTGCCTGGGGACCTTGTTAAAATGCAGATTCTGATTCAGTAGGTCTGGGAGGGGCTTAAAGTCTACATTTTTAACAAGCTTCTAGGTGATAATGATATACCTAGTTAGTAGATTTCTCTTTATATCGCAAAGCTCTTCCTCATATTAAAAAGTTTATACTAAATACACTGATTATACAAGAAGTTCTAAAATAATATAAAGTGTACACATATGAAAATATAGATGAATATAATAATGACACCACTATTCTTTTTTATAGTTGTGAAAGAAAAATCTGTCTGCCATTTTAGTACACACTTCTTCTCTGATGGTATTAGTTTTTAGTCAGTAGAACCAAAAGTCACTTATAGTCAGATATCCCAGAAATGATATCTGGATATCTTAAATATTTCATTTTAGGTTTGAACTCACAAATGTACATTTAGACCATCTTTTCACTTAGGTACAAAGTTTTTCTTTGAGTATACGCTCACTAATCTTATCCTACCGTACTCTTAAGTTATTGGCTAAATAGCTAGTATCAGTTTTCTTAAAGGGATATGAGAACTTAAGACACTCATGAAATAGACTGAATGCAAATCATTCTAGAAGTTCAGCATTTAAGCAGTTTTATCATCACCTTGCTTGCAATTAATCCAGTAACAATTTTTATTACTGTACAGTAATTATCTGTTGTTGAGATTTACATAGAAACAATAACTCTTTTCATTCTCTCATTCTCTCTCTCTCTCTCTCTCTCTCTCCCTCTTTCCCTCTCTCCCCCTCTGTTTAAAATTGACTTACCATTTCATATTCACTAGTTCATTCAAGCTTTGCCTTTCAGAGAAGAGGCAGAGCAATGCACACTAGCAAAAACAAGAGGGATAGTCAAGGATCACTAGAGATCTGAGGAAAACCTATAGAATGGGAAAAAAAAAAAAGGCCAAAATAAATGAAAGACCGTCTAAACTGAGGGAAAAAAACCAGATGTTTCAGGAAATATGTCAATAGCTAGCTAGCTAGCTAGATATAAAAAGATCTAGATACAACACAAGAGAAAATCAAGAATATATTGCTTCTACAAAACAAGAATGTGATTCTATAAAAAGGAAAGATCACAGAAAATAAAACTCTTAGAAATGTGAAATATGATTACATATTTTGAAAATCTGTGAACGGACTGGAGGATAAAATTAGATGGAATCAAATTTTCAGAGCAAAGAGCAAACATAGAAAGAGGTAGAAAATATAAAAGGAAAGATGAAACAGGACAGTTTAACAGAACATCAGACTAACAGAAGGTCAAAAAGTAAACAGTGAAACAAAGGGAAGAACATTATAGAAGCTAATTTCCCAAAGCCAAAGAGAGGAAATACCTTCAGAATAAAAGGAACCATGAAATGTTGACCAGACTAAATGATGTAATAGCAACAATAATAACTAACGTTTTTTAGCTATTTATTGTGTGCCATTTTCTGTGCCAAGTATTTAGCCCTCTTTTATAGTTAGGAACAAGAGACTTATAGAGGTTAAGTCATTTGCTCAATGTTATATGGCTTATAAGTAGTGGAGCTGGATTCAGCCATCACTCTAAACCTCCTGCTCTTTAATACTACAGCAATAGAACTTACTTTATTGCCTCCTAATCTCACCCACTTGTGTAGATTGTCCAATTCAACCATAATTTTCCACATCCACCAGTCTCCTCTGAAGACTAAAACATTCATACAGGTTTAACCCCAGCATGTCTGGGTTCTTTTCCTCTGAAAATGAGTCCTTTCACAGGACCCTTCTTAGTCCATACATAAGTTTCTCATAAGGAGCCCACCAGATATCACCTTAGAAACTAAACTCAATATAGACAGAAATCTGAATAATTTTCTCTTTTCCTTTTGATTGATACCCATGACAGTTGTGTAGTTTATTAGACATAGTGTGAAGATCTTTGTAGCAATTTTTAAACTCCATATTATTGCTGGTCAGTCAATATAAATCAGTAGAGCATCCCCCTACTTTGAGCTGTCATCAATATTCCAGAGTCAGTTTTTTCTTTGTATTATGACAATTATATATAGTTATTACCCTGTGGGATGTAGGCCCATTCTAGTCCCATTTTACAGATGAAAAACTGAGACATATAGCTTCAACAAATTTCCCCAAATCACACAAGTGGAAAAACTAGGATTAAAACCCACATACCCTTACTCCAAGTATTAAGCACTTTAAGCACTACTTGATATTACCTCTAATAAAATGGTTTTCTTTTTAAAGGAATGGTTATATAAATATCCTAACATGAAGTGGAGATCCAGGAAGAGCAACTTTGAGAAGAAGCTCTAGGGAATGATATTTACCCTTTAGAAGACAATTGCCCGTTTGTATGTGTTTTTAAATGGAAATGATGATGTACTTGTTTCCTTTCTCAGCTGTCTTCTTTTTTCACTCTAGGTAGCTCCTCCGGGTAATCTTAACTACTTTGAGATCATTTATTATATAAGTTAACATTTACCATATCTTTGTCTCTACCAGTTCTCTCTCCTGACCTTTAACCCTTATATCCAACTGTCTCTTGCATAACACTACTTACATTTTCCCCACATATCCAAACTCATAATATCTGGCACCCTTTATGTTCTATTCCAAACTTCCATGTTCACTATATTCACTACTCTTTGCTCGAGTGAATCTATGATTTACACTTGTCAATTTCCTCTTTATCACAGTCTGTAATCAATCATACCAGTCTTTGCTGATTATCAAATAGTATGTCTTGTCTTAACTTTGTCTGTTACTCTCCATTCCAACAGTCAGTTTTACTAGATGCATCTGTCTTTTTCCCTAAATCAAATACACCTATGTTCCTTTCTTGACAAAGCTGAGTAAACCGAATAAAATACAGATCTTATCTAACAGTTCCCTGTGATGTCTCCCCAGCCCCCTAAAGAAAGACATAACTCCTGAGTGTGGCAAGACAAAACAAAACAAAATCTCATAATTCAGCCACTTCCCACCATTTTGCTACATCTCTTTAAAATTCATACTCTCTTGCATACCCAATTGTACCCTGTGTTACAGTCTGGGAAAGCATTCATTTATTCAAACAAGTTGTACTTTTGCTTCTTTATTCCTCTGAGAAGCAGCTTCCCAGGTGGTATTAGATGAGATGTTTCATCCATCCTGTGATGGAAGAAAGGGAGGAAGCAGGTGTAGTAGGCAAGGTGTGCATTGAGGTCTGGTTTCTGTGAAAGGAGAGACGTAAGGAAGGAGAAATGAACAAGAGGATTCCCAGCCTTCAACACAGTTCAAGCAGGTTTCAACCAAGCTACTGGGGAGTCCTTGAACCAAATTTACCCATTAAAGGAGTCCAATCATCCTCCCAAATGAAAGTGCATTAGTACTCCTGTCATGCTCAGTCACTGGCCAGGAGAAAGACAGAGGAAACATGGCTTTGGGTTGCCAGCCTGTTAGATGGAGGTAGATCTAACAGGCCGGCAACCCACATGGTCATTCAGCTACCTTTTAGTCCTTTTAGATTATTACATTAATTATAGTCTCCTGAATTCTCACAGTTAAGCAATACCACCTTGACCCTAATACTGGAATGGAAGGGTTAGCCCCATGGATGTTAACCACCTCAGCTCTGTGACCCCTTTTCCTACCATCATCCCTGGCCTACAGAGGAGAGTCACCACCAAATTCCCTGGTTCCTCTCTCTGCAGTGTGTTCTCGGTGATCAGGCTGAATGTTGTGTTCTCAGGGCCTTCCTGTGAAACATAACCGCCTATGGGTCTTCTGGCCCCATACAATGTATTTATCCTGGTATGCTCACTTCTCTCACCTCTGCTCATTCCTCTACCATCTGCCAGTGCAACTCAGGCATATCCACTTTGCTCAGCATGGGGGATAACTTCTTCAGGCCTTCAAGAGCCACCCCAAAAGAAAATGCCAGGTTGTTAAATTCTGTGCCCCCTAAAAAGTGCCCCCGAGTGAATAAGTCCTTGATTACTTAACCTTACATGTCACTCCATTAATTAGATGCATTCAAAATTTAATCCCAGTGCATCCTAACTAATGCTTACATTTCCTTCAGTGTATTCTGTCTTTCCTCGCTTTTATATTCCTTCACCTGGATGATATAGGGATTTAACTCTCATTATCAGCCTAGCAGCCACGGGAGGAAGTAGGCACAGATCCTGAAGGAAGTTGTTGCTTTGAGAGAGAGAAGCCTCTACAGCATCTTCTAGCACAGCAGATGTCCTATCTCTTACTAGGAAGAAGAGAGCATCTTTTGCAAACTCTAATAGTGCCAACATCCTCAGAGGCATTCATCTAACTGCCCCCAGCCCATCCTAACCAGAGCTTTGAATTCAGCATAAAGGACCTGCTTTGTCTAAACATTTGGACATCTATGGAGCTCTGTGAATCTAAATAACAAGTCATGAGGGGGCAGCTGGGTGGCTCAGTCAGTTAAGCTTCTGACTCTTGATTTCAGCTCAGGTAATGGTCTTATAGTTTGTGAGTTCAAGCCCTGCATCAGGTTCCGTGCTATCCCACAGAGCCTGCAGGGGATTCTCACATTCTCCCTCTCCCTCTCCCTCTCCCTCTCCCTCTCCCTCTCCCTCCCTCTCTCACTCTCCATCTCTCTCCGTCTGTCTCTCTCCCTTTCTCTCTCTCTCTTTCTCTCTTTCTGCCCCTCCCCTGCTCATGCTCTCTCTCTTGCTCTGAAAAATAAATAAACTTAAAAAAAATAAATATCAAATCAGGAATTACTGCCCCGGCTGGGTCCCCATTCCACTGCAGTAGATAAAAACAGTCTTTGTAACCTACCAAAGAGAACCTCTAGTCCTCACACTTGGTCTGTTCCTGCTTTCTAACATTCCTCAGTTTCTCTGTATAAGAAGCCAATTCAGCGTGGCAGTAACCAACCAACTCCGAGGTCTTTGTAGGATTGTTGCCTCCATTATTTTTTAAATGCCTGAATCTTTGCACCTTTATGGGCCTTTGCCTGTAACAGGACATTTTTCCAGATTACTTTCAGTGAAATCATCAGCAATTAGGACACCACATTTACCAAGCTAACCATACCCAAAAGTACTCAGCATGGTGTCCTCTACACTTACCAGGCAACTAGTCAGCTAATCCCCAAATCTCATTTTCCTTGGACCACTCTTAGTATCACCTGTATTCAACCAGATTTTCCAAGCACTTTCCAAAGCAAGATTAGTCATGAAAGAGATATTTTGAGGGTAAAAAATATCAGAGATAAAGGGGAGTAAGAAGATATGAGAAAAAAAAAACAAAAACATTCAGTACATGATAAGAGGTCTGCCCTGAGAAAAGTGGGGGTGGTAGGGAGGAGGACTTGGAAGGAAGTTTCTCTCAGTCGTTGGCACAATTTTAAGAAAGCTGCATCAGGCCAAGAGGAGCCAAAGTCATTCATTAGAAGAATGCCACATGCCACAGGAATAGGCCTGAATAAGTTCCCCACAGCTCTCAGTTTGTGGCTTTGAGCAGGCCAGGAGAAGCATGGCTTCTGTGTAAACAGAGTCATGAGTTCATCTGGGGCTGTCTGTCAGCTATGGTCCCTGTGGCAGGAGACATGAGCCGTCTATTTCCTGGGCCAGCAGAGACATGAAGCACCATTCCCCACCACTTGCTGACATTTACAAATAATTCAAAATTTGGCTTAGTGTTTATTTCCACTGGGGAAATTTGCTTCTCACTTCCCTTTCCTTTCTCTGTTTCCTTATAACATGCAAAAACTTTAATATATCCCCCAGGAATCCAATGTACACCAAAGTCTGCTTGCTTTGATCTTTGATATGAGCACCTGGAAGGCAGGGATTTTTTTTTTTTCTTCTTTTTTTAATCTTTGCATTCTTACTGTCTAGCACAGGTCTTAGGATGTGGTAAATGCTAAACAAGTATTTGCTTAATGAATAAATGCATGCACAAGAGACCAAGGGTCTATTTAGGTTAGATGTTGAAAAACCTGAATACCACAGTGATGAAGACAAAGTACCAAGGAAACTCTCAAATCTCTCTGTCAACAGTGAAATGTTTTCAACTTCCTGAGATGTTGAGAGACTTAAAACTTTGAAGTTATTTAAGAAGTGGATGACTCCTTAAGGCACCATTCAGTTTCTGCTGTTATCAACATCCGAGAGGCAAACTTTTAAAAAAACCTTGTATTTTAAACTAATAAAATATATATTCTGATACAAGAAATAGTAACCTCAATAATAATATCCTGAATGACAAAGGTTCGCAGGTGAAATAAGTTACCACGGACAGGGTAAGGAATGGATAATATTATTAAAAAGGATGAGAATTTAGGAGAAAATAAATATAGAGAGACTTGACCTCTTTGCTACAAATCTAATCTCTGGGGCAGTGTGATTGTCAAGAATTTTGTCTTCATTAGAGAAGAAATTCAAAGTGAAAAAGAACAAAGCAATAACGCAAATGTCAAACATGCCCAATTAGCCAGCCAGGGTTAAGACCTTCAGTCTTGAATTAAACTCAGATTTGCAATGTTTGTATTCATTTTTTTTTTAATTGAGAAGTGGCAATGTGGTCAGAAGATTTTTCCATTGATAAAGCAAATTTAATTTTAAAAAGATTTCCATAACCTTGAATTTTTATTAATAAGACATTTGGCAAAAATATCAGGAAATGAGTTATATACTTCAGGGGTTATGAATTCCTAAAGTTATTATACTTTCTCCATCTGAGAAAAATATCACATTTTATTAATACATAAAAATTAGATACATTTTATAGCAGTCATTTTTATTGCCAGTTTAAGTGCTTCTATATGTAGCAAGATGATTATTTTAAAACTTGTATTTTTATTTTCTAGCTTTCAAGGCATTTATTGTGTGGCTCACACAAAATGCATTATTATTAGCTTTTAGGGAAGAGATATTAATATCACTCATTCTTTGAGGCATAATCAAGACTATAATCAAAGTAGGTCCACTGATCAAATATTTGCCATCTATATTAGAGCATTTGTTTCAGACTTCATGTAGATTATATTCAGCCAAAAATAAAAGTGAAAAAAGAAATCCAGAAAGAAAGAATGTGGAGTGATCCTAAGAATCAATACTGAAATATTCACTTTTATGTCATTTATCAGGCAAAAGTCATTAACTAATTTGTTAGTTACTTAAATAGTGGCTAAAAATATGTTCATCATAATATTTAAATATAACATTTAAATAATAATGAAAGATACATAATAACCTATCAACAGGTTACCATCACCAAAGGCTACATACAGATCATTGTTTAATCTTTTCAAATTGAACTTACATGTGTGTATAAGTAGGTATGTGGATAACATTATATATACTATTATATATACAATATGTTACATAATATATAATACCATATCTTATATAAATTGTGTATGTGTATTCTAACTGGAAAGTTTTGTACTATGATTCCTTGAGAGTAGGAATCAGGGCACCTCAGCAATGTGTAACTCCAGTTATGTGTACAATGTGTAACTCATACTGACGATATAAATTGTAAATTTATTAACTGGTGGCTTTTATCCCTTCCTAACTTCCTCAAATGAAGGATTTTTTCTCAATATCAGATAGCTTTGTTTACTATTTCATAATTACTTGTTTTATCTCTGTGTGATATGTTCAATATCATTACACTCTCTTCTGCGCAAAGGACTAAATCACATGATTTATGTTTATTCCTGAACTTATTTTATTAAAATAGTACTTATTTCAGAATTTTATCTATCTATCTATCTATCTAAATTTTTTAAAAATATTTATTTATTTTTGAGAGAGAGAAAGATACAGAGTGTGATCAGGGAGGGGCAGAGAGAGAGAGTGAGACACAGAATCCGAAATGGGTTCCAGGCTCTGAGCGATCAGCCTGATGCAAGGCTTGAACCCACAAACCATGAGATCATGACCTGAGCCAAAGTCAGATGCTTAACTGACTGAGCCACCCAGGTGCCCCTGTCTGTCTGTCTGTCTGTCTGTCTGTCTATCTATCTATCTATCTATCTATCTATCTATCTATTGTCAAGTAGAACCAATGTGCTATTCCAGTGGTCTTCAAAGTCTGTTTCTTGGATTATTTTCTTTTTATTCAAGTTTATTTATTTATTTATAAAAGAGAGTCATGCAAGTTCGGGAGGAGCAGAGAGCAAGAGAGAGAGAGAGAGAGAGAGAGAGAGAGAGAGCAAGAGAGAGAGAGGGAGACAATCCCAAGAAGGCTCCACACTGTGAGTGAGCATAGAGCCTGACTCAGAGCTCAAACTTATAAACTGAGATCACTACCTGAGCTGAAATGAAGAATTGATGGTTAACCAACGAAGCCACCCAGGTGTCCCTATTTCTTGGATTCTTCTGGTACAGAAATGGCCCAAGTGGACATGTCTCCCGCGCACCCTCTAATTCTTCCAGAGCCCTGGTTCTCACCCCCGGCTGCATGTTAGAAACACTTAGCAGGATTATTATTTTTAATTGTGAGCAAGCCTGCTTTGCATGCTTTTTAAACTTTCTAGATGATTCTTAGATAAAATCATTATGACACCTGTCATTCCAGAGAAGCTGTGCTTTCAGATGTGTTTTATAGTGTGATCACTGGCAAGAGATTGTTGGAATGAATCATTACACAACAAAAAAACTGAATATCGTATTTTATTGCTCTCTTTGCAAGATAGTTCTTTTGTCAATGACTTCACTAATTCTTGTAGAAAAAGTTCTATGGCAACATAACTATTTACTTATTACATTCTGATATCTCTACTCCCAAAGGATGATGTTATTTTTTATATTGTGTTACTTAAAAATGTATTATTAGTAATATTTAACTTTATTAAAGCTCCATATTACTTTCAAGCTCCATATCCTTTTCTTTTCGTTGGTGGTATCTAAAATTTGTTGGAAAATTTTCTTTCTTTTTTGTCAGCCTGTGTTTTGTTTATTTTCATATATTGGTATTTATTTATTCATTTATATCCAAGTTAGTTAACATATAGTGTAATTATGGTTTCAGGAGTAGAATTTAGTGATTTATCACTTACATATAACACCCAGTGCTCATCCTAACAAGTACCCTTCTTTAGGTACTTCAACCATTTAGCTAATGCCCCACGCAACACCCCTCCAGCAATGCTCAGTTCTCTGTAAGAGTCTCATGTGGTTTGCCTCCCTTTCTGTTTTTATCTTATTTTTCCTTCCCTTCCTCTGTGTTCATCTGTGCTGTCTCTTATGTATCTATCTATCTATCTATCTATATAGATATAGATGTATCTATATAGATACAGATATAGATACATCTTCTTTATCCATTCATCAGATGATGGACATATGGGCTCTTTCTATAATTTGGCTGTTGTTGATAGTGCCGCTATAAACATCGGAGAGCATGTGCCCCTTTAAATCAGCATTTTTATATACTTTGGATAAATATCTACTAATGCAATTTTAACAAAACTAAAAGGCAACCAATAGAATGGGAGAAGGTATTTGCAAATGACATATCTGATAAAGGGTTAGTATCCAAAATCTATAAAGAACTGGGGTACCTGGGTGGCTCAGTCGGTTAAGCATCCCAACTTCCACTTGGGTCATGATCTCATGGTTGGTGGGTCCACGCCCCAGTCTGGGCTCTGTGCTGACAACTCAGAGCCTGGAGCCTGCTTCAGATTCTGTTCCTCCCTCTCTTGCTCTGCCCCTCTCCTGCTTGTGCTCTGTTTCTCTCTATCTCAAAAATAAATTAAAAAAAAAAATAATGTTTTATTTATTTCTGAGAGAGAGAGAGAGCAAGGAAGGGTCAGAGAGAGAGAGGGAGATACAGAATCTGAAGCAGGCTCCAAGCACTAAGCTAGCTGTCAGCATAGATCCCCACGCGGGGCTCAAACCCACGAACCGTGAGTCATGACCTGAGCCGAAATCAGATGCTTAAACGACTGAGCCACCCAGGCGCCCCTAAATAAAAATTTTAAAAAATCTATAAAGAACTGTCAAACTCAACATCCCAAAACACAAATAATCCGGTGATGAAATGAGCAAAAGACATGAACACTTTTCCAAAGAAGACATACAGATGGCTAACATGAAAAGATATTCAACATCACTCACCATGAGGGAAATAGAAATCAAAAACACAATGAGATACCACCTCATACCCGTAGAATAGCTAAAATTAACAACTCAGGAAACAATAGATATTGGCGAGGTTCTGGATAAAGAGGAACACATTTGCACTTTGATGGGAATGCAAACCGTTACAGCCACTCTAGAAAACAGTATGGAGGTTCCTCAAAAAGTTAAAAACAAAACTACCCTACTATCCAGCAATTGTGCTACTAGGTATTTATCCAAAGGAAAATTTTATTTTAAAGAACTGTTGTTATAAGAGTGATTAATTAATTTTGTGAAAAATCTGTAAAATTGATATCAACTTTCTTAATTATTTTTTAGATTTATTTTGCTTCATAATAAACTTGACAATATTGTCATCTAATATGTTAATGACCACCACAGTAGTTTGTAGTGCATGGAGAAATTTTCAAAGCAGCTCTAAAATCCCATAGGCAAGATTTTAATATAAACCTTTATTTTTTTTTCTCCTGGACATACACATATACACACATGTACAAATGTTAAGGTGGAATATTCTTATAGGTAATAGAACAGCGATATAAACTTACGGTGGTAGCAGTATTTGAATTCCTGAGACAATACTAAAAACTATGAAACATCAAAACTTTCTAAATAGAATGACTAATTAAGAGAGGAGTGTGAGCGGGGGAGGGACAGAGAGAGAGGAAGACACAGAATCTGAAGTAGGCTCCAGAGTTTGAGGTGTCAGCATAGAATCCGACATGGGGCTTGAATCCACGAACCATGAGATCATGACCAGAGCCAAAGTTGAATGCCCAATTGACTGAGCCACCCAGGTGCCCCAGATATGCGTTTTAACCACTACTACCTTATATTTATTGAATGAATATTGCTGGATGTTGTTCTAATTATTAATTTATTTAATTTCCCTATAGCATATCAGTCACACAATATTATGTGTCCATTATTATAGGTAAGAAAACAGAGGCCTGAAAATGTTAAACACACACAGCCATTTAATTAGTAAGTGACAAAGCTGGAGTTTGTACCAACATATATCGGTTTTAGTCTTTGGATTCTTAACCGCACTATATTCCCACCACTCAGGAGTCACAGATATTTTCTAGGGACAAGAATAAAAAACATAAACAGATCAATCTTGAAAAAATAACTCATGACCATCCAATTTTTAAAAAAATGCAAGTTTTACTAGTAGACAAATAATTGCAAGTTAAAAAAAATTGCAAGTTCTTTTTCCTGTAATAGTTGTCTAGCATATTAAAAATGATGGTGAGTGTACAGTAAAATGAGATCTCACGCACACTGATGGTATGAGAATAAACCGGCACACCTTTTCTGGAAAGTGATTTGATACTTTAGAAAACATTTTATTTTTTCTTTCTTACATTAATTCTATAAGCATATTACGCATTATGATAAACCTATTCAATGGTTTTATTAAAATAATAAACATTTTAATCACAAATGTGTGATAATAGAATTGTTGATTTACATTATTGTAATATTTATGTCAAGCATTTTATTATGTGCTTTATTTCCAATATCTTATTTATTTCTTACAACCTACATATGGCCTACTGACTATAATTACAGATCAAAAACCTAAAACCATAATATATTATGTATTATATAACCAGTGACATAAGAGGATGTTATAAACATTAAATAAGAAAGCAAGGGCCACCTGGGTGGCTCAGTTGGTTAAGCTTCTGACTCTTGAATTAGGCAGAGGTCATGATCTCAGTTTGTGAGTTTGAGCCCCATGTTGGACTCTGTATGGCAGCATGGAGCCTGCTTGAGATTCTTTCTGTCTCTCCCTCTCTCTCTGCCCCTCCCTTGCTCATGTTCTCTCTCTCTCTCTCTCAAAATAAATAAATAGACATTAAAAAAATAGAAACAGTTAAGGAATCCAGATACAAAATTGTATGTAGAAAATTATCTTAACTCTATGAAAATGCTAGAAAAATCTATAATGCTGGCAACAAGCCAAATTTGCAATTACATCAAAAGAGCAAGCATCATTATTTCTAAATGTAGAGATCATTGATTATCTTTTTTTTTCATAAACTTTTTCTATATTTTAAAATTTACTTCAACCAGAACTATCTCTTTTTAAAGGAGAAAATTAGCAAACATAAATTAAATCAAAATAGCAAATTGGATGAACATTGGTAACATTTATGTAAAAGAGTAGTTTACCAAAGTGTTTCCATTTGTGTATAGAAGTATTTTCAATACAAATATTTTTATTTAATAAATCTCAAATAATTGACATCAGCTATTTAATGTTTGACAGTGTTTTACTTTGTAGTGGTAAGGATTTTTATTTATTTTATTTTATTTTTTTAAGTTTATTTTTGAGAGAGAGACAGAGTGAGCAGAGAGAAAGAGAGAGCGAGAGAGAGAGAAAGAGAGAGAGAATCCCACGCAGGCTCTGCACTGTCAGCACAGAGCCGGATGTGGGGCTTGAACTCACAAACTGAGATCATGACCTGAGCTGAAACCAAGAATCGGAAGCTTAACTGACTGAGGCACCCAGGCACCCATATATTTTATTTTATGTAAATTTTTTTTTGAGAGAGAAAGAGAACGCGTGCATGCGTGCACACACACGTATGAATGAGAGAGGGACAGAGGGAGTGGGAGAGAGAGAATCTGAAGCAGGCTCCATGCTGTCAGCACAGGGCCCAACGTGCTACTCAATCTTACAAACCATCAAATTGTGACCTGAGCTGAAGTCAAGAGTTGGTTGCTTAAGTGATAGCCACCTAGGTGCCTCTAGAGTTACAAGAATTTTTAAATGGAAAATTTAAACTTCTTGCTTTGCTATCTATATAGTTCATAGTTGCTACTATTTATAAATACCTTGATTTAGCAATATGTAAATTTAGTGACTTTCTCATTTACATCATCTCCTCAATTGTTAATGAAGCTCAAAGAGGCCATAAAAATCAGTAAAGTATGCCTTTACTTATTGTGTAAATACATACTTTTTATAGCATACTTTATATCTTTTTCCAGTCAGTATCTGTAAGATTATAGTTCATTAAATGACCATTAAAGTCCATGAATATTGGATGTAAGAATTATCCTATATTAGATTGAGCTCTTAACCAGAAATTCTATTCAGAGCAATCCTTGTTTTCAATTTTTTATCTTCATTATTAAAATAGAATATAAAATAAATGAAAAAAATCCCTTTCTTGCTTCTATTTCACTTTCCATTTTACAAATAGTAAATGTAGAATAATAAATACTAATATTATTTAATTTTTCAAATAGAGTCTTCATTATATTCATACTAATGACCTGAAATATAATCTTAGGTCATTAGATTTTAGATAATTGCTAATGACATGATCATCATGATCCTCATGATCTTGGAAACTTTGATTAGTCTCATTGTAAAATTCAGAACATTAAAGCATTGATAGGGATTTAAGAATTGTGTGTTGTATGTAGGCACAAAATAAATCTATATGGAGCCACTTATTTTAGTCAAATCACTAAAACACAAAACCAAACCAAAAGAAATGTACTGACACGTTCAAACAAATTTCTAATGATAATGATATCAAAATAGTTGAACACACCAAATTTTCCTAACAAAACTTATTTTCAGTATAAAAATAGTAATTCTTTGAATGACTTTCATAATGCTTTTCCTAGAAACATTCACTGTATTATTTGATTTGATCTTGACAAAAACCTGATTTGGAAGATATACACCTAAACTCAACCAAAGAAGGGCTTGTTACAAAATGAAGATAACTCTAAAGAGCAACAATAAATTTAACTTTGGCAAGTCCCACTCTTTGTGAGAAAAATACACTGTTTCAGTGGTTTTACTGTCCTTGTTTGTAAAGACCTCTAATTTTCTTATATCCATCCATCCATTCAATTATCTGCCCATTTATTCAACAGTAGTATGTGCTATATGCCAGACCCTGTAAGTCATCGTAAGGAAAACACAAATTAAAAAGATGTAGAACCTCAGAATTCAAGTAGAAGAGGAAACAAGGTCAAGGAAGCAAAAATTTATAAAGCAAAATCAAAAGTAAATTGCATAGAAAAGAACAATAGTGTCTATCTAGAGGGAGTTAAACAAAACTTCTCATTCCTATAGCTAGCTGGTTGAGGGAAGGGGATTCCAGGAAGACAGGGCAGTATGAAAGATTCCACACAAAATGTGGCATGGCAAGAATGTGGGCAAGGGGAGGAGTAGAGTTGGTGAAAGCCAAGGTTGGTAGACTAGGGGAGAAAGACCTTGTGCAACATTACACTGATTATTTGTGCTTTTTCCTGCAGATGATGGGAGGTACCAAAAAAAAAAAAAGTATACACATTTTCATTATATTCTAATTTAGATGCATGGGTAGCTGCTAATTTTAAGTTGTAATAACATATTGGAGAACAATTTGATACTATATAGTTGGTTTGAAGAGATGCCTAACTTGTAACCAAACAATCCACATGCAGGTAAATATGCACTAAAAACTCTCATACATGGGCTAGAAAAACAAAGATATATACACCAATGCTAATGACAGCACCCTCTGTATTAGTAACAATAGATAGAATCCAAATATTTATTAGTGAGTGAATGATAAAGTGTGGTATGTTTTGTAAAATGGATTGCCATGTATCGCAATGAAATAAACTGAAAGAAGATAATTACATGATTATCTCGATACATTTTTGAAAGCATTGTGTAATGTTTAACACGTGTTTAATATTTTTTTAAAGTTCGTTTACTTAGAGCGAGAGCGAGAGAGCGAGAGAGCGAGAGAGAGAGAGAGAGAGAGAGAGAGAATCCCAACCAGGCTCCATGCTGTCAGCACAGAGCCCAAAGTAGGGCTTTATCTCCCAAATTGTGAAGTCATGACCTGGGCCAAAATCAAGAGTCAGATACTTAACCTATTGAGCCACCCTGGCATCCCTATTTAATATTTTTAGAAGTGAGCAAGTTTAAAAAAATAAATTTTCTAATTAATGAAGAAACTCAATGCTAAATGAAAACATATTAAATGAAATCCCTAAAACAGTGTGAAAAAATAAGGACATCTACGGCTTCAACTATTATTTAACATAGTATTACAGATTTAGATCAATATTGTTATAAAGAAAGAAAAGTAAATCAGAAAGGTAAAAATTAGAAAGGAAATGAAAAACTCATTCCCTGATGATATGTACATCTACACCTAAAATATCAATAAAATTAATAAATAAATAATGAAAAAATTCAACAAAATTTTAGACATTAGTATCAATTACAAAACAGAGCTGACAGTGGCATTCACCACTTTTGTGTGGTTAATGCCAGCTCTGATTTGCCAAGCATTTATTTTGATAAGTCTGTGGCCATGCGAAAGTACTTTTGAACTATCATGAATATGATTACTCCTACAAAGTTCTATAATGAAGTCATTGAGACAGAGTGAATTTAGAGGAATGCATAAATACAAATTTAAAAATGCCTTATGACTAGAAGTGTTCTTTTATTTAATTGTTTTTTATAAAGATAGTTTAATTTTCCTATCTCTACGTAACCAAACCAAACCCATCTTGATATTATTCTACCATAATGACAGATTTAGATCTATAGTATTCCTTAATATCATGACTGGGAATACTAAAATTTAGGAAAGACATTAACTTAACCCTTTTTTAATTACAAAATTAACAGATCTTGAGCCCTTATTAAATACAAGTTCCAGAAATGTTTTTTTTTTGTTATAGCTAGTGATACAAATACCTTCATACTATCTCCTTGTAACCAAAATGTATATTTAATTAATTCTCATCTACTGATGATTTTAATAGTTTTGTAAATTTCTGTCTGTAATATATTGATTTGGGGGGTGAATTTCACATATCCATGAAACTTGCTAAATTCAAATTCATCTATAGATTTTTAAAATTTTTCTACATATACAATTATGTTGTCTACGCAAAATTAAAGTTCTCTTTTTTCTCCATCCAATCATTTTTTTCTTACCTTAAGGCACTGGCTAGAACTTCTACTACAAAATTGTAAAGAAGTAATCATAACTGGCATTCTTATGCCTTATTCAGGAGGAGGGCTTTAAATATTTAATGATTAAGTGTGATGTTTAATATAGGCTCTTGCTAAATACTTATGATTGCCTGATGGTATTTGGTCATTCCATCTTGTTAAGACTTTTTATCATAAATGGGGGTTGACATTTTATCAAATAATTTTTCTTTTTAAATTATTAATTTATTCAACTTCATTGATTACTATTTGAATGCTAAGTTACTAGTTAATTCCTGGAATGAACTTTTATTTATGAAGTATTTATATTTTTAATATGTTTTAACATGTATTTTAAACCCCAGTCACTATTTTTATTGATATAATCATTTAATCTTTTTTTTTTCAAACATTAACCTTTTTCTTCTCTTTCTACTTTCCTGCATTCTCATATTTCTGTCTACATTAGTTTTTCTCCTTCCTAACGAATTCTTCTTAGTGTCACTTTTGGTGTTCATTGATGGTGACAAATTCTTCGAATTTTGTCTGGGGGAAGGGAGTGTGTTTGGAGATATTTTTCAGTTGCTTTTAGTATTGAATAATGTTTTCCCTGTATAGTGAATTTTAGAGAGGCAATTATTTTCTCTTTTCACATTAAAGACACCTTTCCATTGCCATCTGGTTTCATTGTTATTCTTAGTTATCAGCAGTGAACCTAATGATGATCCTTAAAAATTTATCTTTTCTTTTTCTAGCTTATTTTAAAACTTTGCCTTTGTTTTTAAATATTTTTACTCTGATATTCCTAGGTATGGTTTTCTTTGCATTAATATCACTTGAGAGTTTAGAATTTCTTTAATCAGTAGTTGGTAAAATTCTTACTAGCCTCTCTCCGAATATTACTTCTAATCCATTCCCTCTGTCCTCCCTAGTAGGAGGATTATATTATATAATTACTTATATTATGTTATATTATATTATATTAAAGTAAATACATATTTGCTGTGATCAGTATATCTCTTATGACTCTTTTCTGCAGTTTATTTTTATTTTCTGTGCTCCAGATTGTATTCTATCATCTCTATATTGATGTGCACACTGGAGAAGAATCTTATTTCTGTGTGAGTACCCTTTTCCTTCATGATCTTTGCATGAAATTCTGGCTTCTTTCAGATCCCTGAATTCTATTTTTTTTCCTCCTCAGAATTGTGAGATTACTGAAAGCCCTACTGGTCTCTCAGCCTCTTCGCTGCTTCCTTCTGTTCACCTCCTTGGCTACCTGTCCTAAACTAAAAGTAGGCAAATGAATGGAAGGGGAAATTAGCATACAAATTTGAGCTTACCTTAGTTACTTTCTAAATCTCTCCCCCCCACACACACATATATTACCTCCCCCTCTCATTTTTGTTCTATTTCTGGCTGTTTGGATGTCTGAATCTAAGATGTCTATGAACAGGGGCACCTGGGTGGCTCAGTCAGTCAAGTGTCCGGCTTCAGCTCAGGTCATGATCTCATGGTTCATGGGTTCGAGACCTGCGTCGGGCTCTGTGCTGACAGCTAGCTCAGAGCCTGGAGCCTGCTTTGGATTCTGTATCTCCCTCTCTCTCTGACCCTCCCCTGCTCATGCTCTCTCTCTTTCTCTCTCTCTCTCTCTCTCTCTCTCTCTCTCTCTCTCAGAAATAAATAAAACATTAAAAAATTTAAAAAAATATTTAAGATGTCTTTGAACAGATTTATTTTTTATTGGTCTTTGTTAGTTGCTCTAAGTGTCATTATTGGTCTGGTGTAAGCTTTGTCATCCTGGGCAGAATTGAAGAGTCTTTGATATATTATAGTATAGTGTAGTGTATTACTGTATTATATTATATATTTTTTTATTTTCAAATTTTGTCTATTTTCTTTACTAGCAAATGAAAACCAACATTATATTTAGCTGAAGAACAATATTAGATTTCTTTTACTTGTGTTTTAAAAAATAAAATGTCAACAGGGCAGAATGCCATAGTTTATATTTCTAAAGATGTTATTTTACAAATAATGGAGACTCTACACAAAAATCACATAATTAAGAAATACGCTGTTTAACTTACCCTTTCCTCAATTCACAATCTGTCAAAACCCTTTCATGAATCCTAAATTTATATCTTCTGTGTCCATCTACTGGAAATACTTAACACAGGAATTAATCTTTTCACATCTATAATAAAGAAAATTAGAATGAATTAGCTTTTACTTTTATATCTGATTTTTTGCTGGATACTTTTTGGGAAACACTAATTCTTTTCAAGTACCAATTCATTTTAAGGAAGAGAAAACCAAAATTAAAAGACAAATGAAAAATGGTAGTGTGAGACAAAGTAAAAGTAGTAATGGAAACTATATGGTAGAAAGTTTCCTGCTGGGGGCCCATAATGAACATATAGTCTTTGTTTTGTTTCTGCTATGGTCCCTATTTACAAGATGAAGGAATTAAGATTCCACATTCCCTCAGGCTTTGATTTGGAAGAAACTATTTCAGGAATGAGTTTTGGATGCTAGCTGAGTTGTCACACATTCTAGTTAGATGGAACTTTTTTCCACTTCAATATTTGAAATTTTAGCAGCATCTGTCTTATCTATGCAGACTAGTGTCCTGTTTGCTTTGAGAGCCAGTTGACAGTTTACTTGATTTTTTGTTATTGTTCCTAATGTGACTAGTGATGGAGTCATTGCCACAAACCTGAGCTGTCATTTTGGAATAAAAACTACCTTTCAGCTGTTAGAGCATAGTCCAATGATATAGATGGGATTTTAATAGTGATTCAATCTAAATGTGCAAGTCTCTCCAGACTGCTTGGTTATCACAGATTTATATGATGGTCATATGAAATCTGTGAAACCAGAGCTCTAATTAACACACATTTGAGAAATGTAAACAATATAAATGTAGTTAGCTCCATTGCTTATCTATCTCATTTTCCAAGTGAAACCAAAGTGATGGGCAAATCCAGACTATGACAGGTGGACTGTATACCTGGAAAGCCACTATAAGACAAATGATGCAAATCAAGTGATACTTTGGCATAGAGTTGTTGGCATGGAAGGTACAACCTGGACCTGATAGCACCAAGCAGGGAGTGCTAGAGAGAGCATTCTAAGGGAGGAGAACTCCTGGAATTTTTCTCAAATATCGTATCATCAAAGAGAAAACTTAGGGAGACTAAGAGAATTGAGCTGAAGGTTAGAATCTAGTATCAAGTTATTAGTGAAAGGATTAAGGATTAATCAAGGATTAAGCAGAGGTGAAACGGAAAAAGATGTGAGTGGGAAAAGTGGAATGATTCAAGACTGACACTAAATATTGAGCATCTCCAAGCACATTTCTTATAATGCTCCAGCTGTCTCGTGGACAGCAGGGAAGAGGCTTAAAGGAGATGCACGGGACCACTGAAATGATGCTCTATTGTCTATCATAATGAGTTCAAACCTTCTATCCTAATTTATACTTCCCTAATGCATACACTATTTGTTTTTCTAAATGCTCACAATTCCTCTTTAGGCATTCTAGGTTCCAACTAAACCTGGACTCCTCTCTGTTCATGGAAAACATTGAGTGCCTTCTTCCCTCAAAGCCATGTTTCATACTGCTCATTGCCCTTCATCCTCACATGTGCACTTCCCAGACTTCCTTTAAAACCCAGCCAAAATCTCACCTCTTCTACCAGGTAGTGTGAGAATTTCATGAAGCCTTTTGTATCTCACGCTAGCCAGAAATAATCCATCAGATCCTAAAACTGTGAGACACTTATTTGTGTCTTTATGCATGAATTTTTCTTCAAAATTACCTTACTGTTAATAGTGTTTGTGTCACCTACCTTAATTTATTGTAAGTTCTTTGGTAACAGACCCTATGGGTTATATGTTTTGAATTGTCCACAGTACTTATAAAAGTAACTTGAATGTAGTGGACTCTAAAGAAACCCAGCAATTTTCAACAAATGAATGAATGCACAGTTAGATAAATTAAAATTGATCAATATTATTGTGGGTTTTTGAAGTTTATATATATATATATATATAGTTTACATATCCTTTTACAACTTCCTTCTTCCACTTAACTTTTTTTTTTCGTTTTTAGTTTTTTTTCTTAAATAGTTTATTGTCAGCTTGGTTTCCATATAACACCCAGTGCTCATCCCAACAAGTGCCCTCCCCATGCCCATCATGAGCATCGTTTCGTGTGTCTGTTGGCCATCTGGATGACCTCTTTGGAGAAGTGTCTATTCATGTCTTCTACCCATTTCTTCACTGGATTATAAGTTTTTCAGGTGTGGAGTTTGGTGAGTTCCTTATAGATTTTGGATACTAGCCCTTTATCTGATATGTTATTTGCAAATGTGTTTTCCCATTCTGTCAGTTGCCTATTAGTTTTATTGATTGTTTCATTTGCTGTGCAGAAGCTTTTTATCTTGATGAGGTCCCAATAGTTCATTTTTGCTCTTGATTCCCTTGCCTTTGGGGATGTGTCAAGTAAGAAATTGCTGTGGTCGAGGTCAATGAGGTTGTTTCTGGCTTTCTCCTCGAGGGTTTTGATGGTTTCCTGTCTCACATTCAGGTCCTTTATCCATTTTGAGTTTATTTTTGTGTATGGTGTAAGAAAATGATCTAGTTTCATTCTCTGCATGTTGCTGTCTAGTTCCCCCAGTGCCATCTGTTAGAGTCTGCTTTTTTCTATTGGATACTCTTTCCTGCTTTTCACAGATTAGTTGCCATACATTTGTGGGTCCAATTCTGAATTCTCTATTATATTCCATTGGTCTATGTGTCTGTTTTTGTGCCAGTACCATACTATCTTGATGATGACAGCTTTGTAGTAGAGGCTAAAGTGTGGGATGGTGATGCCTCCTGTTTTGGTTTTCTTCTTCAATATTACTTTGGCTATTTGGGGTCTTTTGTGGCTCCATACAAATTTTAGAATAGTTTGTTCTAGTTTTGTGAAGAATGCTGGTGAAATTTTGATTGAAATTGCACTGAATGTGTAGATTGCTTTCAGTAGTAATGGCATACATATATGTCATTTTTGGTAGTAATTGCTTTCAGTAGTAATGACTATACATATTAACTATATTTATTCTTCCAATCCATGAGCATGGAATATTTTTCCATTTCTTTGTATCTTCTTCAGTTTTCTTCATAAGTTTTCAATAGTTTTAATCATACAGATCTCCTATATCTTTGGTTAGGTTTATTCCTAGGTATTTTATAGTTTTTTGTGCAATTGGGAATGGGATCAGTTTCTTGATTTCTCTTTCTATTGCTTCATTGTTGGTGTATAAAAATGCAACCAATTTCTGTATGTTGATTTTGTGCCCAGCAACTTTGCTGAATTCATAGATCAGTTCTAGTAGGCTTCTGGTGGAGTCTGTCGGGGTTTTTATATAGAGTATCGTGTCGTCTGTGAAAAGTGAAAGTTTGACTTCTTCTTTGCCGAATCTGATGCCTTTTATTTCCTTTTGTTGTCTGATGGCTGATGCTAGGACTTCCAGCACTATGTTAAACAACGGTGGTGAGAGTGGACATCCCTGTCGTGTTCCTGATCTCAGGGGGAAGCTCTCAGTTTTTCCCCGTTGAGGATGATGTTAGCTGAGGGCATCTCATAGATGGCTTTTATGATGTTTAAGTAAGTTTCTTCTATGCTGATTTTCTCGAGGGGCTTTATTAAGAATGGATGCTGTAATTTGTCAAATTCTTTTTCCACATCTATCAACAGGATCATACGGTTTTTATCTTTTCTTTTGTTAATGTGATGTATCATATTGATTGATTTGCGAATATTAAACCAGCCCTGTAACCCAGGAATGAATCCCGTTTTATCTTGGTGGATAATTCTTTTTATGTGCTGTTGAATTTGATTTGCAAGAATCTTGTTGAGGATTTTTGCGTCTGTATTCATCAAGGATACTGGCCTGTAGTTCTCTTTTATTGCTGGGTCTCTGTCTGGCTTGGGAATCAAAGTGATGCTGGCTTCGTAGAATGAGTTCAGACATTTTCCTTCGATTTCTATTTTTTGGAATAGTTTGAGAAGAATGGGTATTAATTCTGTTTTAAATGTCTGGTAGAATTCCCTAGGGAAGCCATCTGTCCCAGGGCTCTTATTTGTTGGGAGATTTTTGTTAACTGATTCTATTTCTTCACTAGTTATGGGTCTGTTCAGATTTTCTGTCTCTTCCCATGTGAATTTTGGTAGTGAGTGCGTGTTTAGGAATTTCTTCTAAGTTGTACAGTTTGTTGGCATATAATTTTTCATAGTATTCTCTGATAATAGCTTATATTTCTGAGGGGCTGCTTGTAATAAGTCCATTTTCATTCATGATTTTGTCTATTTGGGTGCTCTCTCTTTTCTTTTTGAGAAGCCTGGCTAGAGGTTTGTCAATTTTGTTTACTTTTTCAAAAAACCAACTCTTGGTTTCATTGCTCTGTTCAACTGTTTTTGGATTCTATCTTGTTTATTTCTGCTCTGATTTTTCTTATTTCTCTTCTCCTACTGGGTTTGGGGTGCTCTTGTTGCTCTCCCTCTAGTTCCCTTGGGCGTGTTGTTAGATTTTGTACTTGCGCTTTTTCTAATTTCTTGAAATAGGCTGGAGTGCCATGTACTTTCCTCTTTGGACTGCCTTTGCCACATCCCATAGAGTTTGAATTGTTGTATATTTATTTGTTTCCATATATTTTTTAAATTTCTTCTCTAATTGTCTGATTGGCCCATTCATTCTTCAGTAGGATGATCTTTAACCTCCATGTTTTTGGAGGTTTTCCAGACTTCTTCCTGTGGTTGAATTCAGGTTTCAAGTTTGTGATGTGAAAGTGTGCATGGTATGATCTCTAGTCTTTTATATTTATTGAGGGCTGCTTTATGTCCCAGTATGTGATCTATCTTGGAGAATGTGCCATGCGCACTTGAGAAGAAAGTGAATTCCATGGCCTCAGGATGTAGAGTTCTAAATATATCTGTCAGATCCATCTAGTCCAATCGTTCAAGTCCATTGTTTCTTTAGTGATTTTCTGTCTAGTTGATCTATCTATTGCTGTAAGTGTAGTATTAAAGTCCCCTGCTATTAGCACATTCTTATCCATAAGATTGTTTCTGTTTGTGATTAATTGTTTTATATATTTAGGTGCTTCCATATTCCGTGCATAGACATTTATAATTGTTAGGTCTTCCTGATGGACAGACCCTGTAATAATTATATAATGCCCTTCCTCATCCCTTGTTACTGCCTTTACATTAAAATCCATCTTGTCCGATATAAGTATAGGTACTCCAGCTTTCCTTTGACTTCCAGTAGCATGATATATATTTCTCCATCCCCTTACTTTCAATCTGAAGGTGTCCTCAGGTCTAAATGAGTTTCTTGTAGACAGCAAATAGATGGATTTCAGTTTTTTATCCATCCTGCTACCCTGTGTCTTTTGTTTGGAACATTCAGCCCATTTACATTCAGTGTTATTATTTAAAAATATGGGGTTAGAGTCATTGTGTTCTTTGTAGGATTCATGCTTGTGGTGGTGTCTCTGGTACCTTATGTTCCTTGCAACATTTCCCTCATAGAGTCCCCCTCCGGATTTCTTGTAGGGCTGGTATAGTGGTGACGAATTCTTTCAGTTTGTATTTATTTGGCAAGACTTTTATCTCTCCTTCTCTTCTGAATGGCAGTCTTACTGCATAGAGGTTTCTTGAGTGCATAATTTTTCTGCTTATCACAATGAAGATTTCCTGCCATTCCTTTCTGGCCTGCCAAGTTTCAGTAAATAGGTCTGTCACCACTCTGATAGGTTCCCCTTTGTATGTTAGGCCCTTTTATCCCTAGCTGCTTTCAGTATTCTCTCTTTGTCCTTATATTTTGCCAGTTTCACTATGATATGTCGCACAGAAGATTGATTCAAGTTACGTCTGAGCAGAATTCTCTGCCTCTTGGATTTCAGTATCTGTTTCCTTCCCCAACTTGGGGAAGTTCTCTTCTATAATTTGTTCAAGGACTCCTTCAGCGCCTTTCTCTCACTCTTCGTCTTCTAGAATTCCTATGATATGGATATTTTTCCATTGGATTGTATCACTCCGCCTTCAAACTCTCCTTTCGTGTTCCTGGATCAGTTTATCTCTCTTTTTCTCGGCTTCCTCTCTTTCTACAATTGAGTCTTCTAATCCACCTATTCTCCTTTCTGCCTCTTTAATCTATGCATTCGACGCCTCCATTGTATTATGCATCTCGTTTATAACATTTTAATTGATCACAACTATTTTTAGGTTCCATAGTCTTTGTAGCAGTAGCTTCTCTGATATCTCCCATGTGTTTTTCAAGCATAGTGATTAATTTTATGACTATTGTTCTAAATTCCTGTTCAGTTATGTTGCTTATATCTATTTTTGAGCAGGTCTTAACTGTCATTTCTTTCTGGAATTTCTTTACAGAAGAGTTCTTCTGTTTTGTCATTTTGACTAGCTTTCTGTTTCTTGTTAGTTTTAAAAGCTTGTTATGCACTCTGCACTTCCGAGTACTGCCAAATTAAAGAGGGCTCTTTGACTGTCCAGGGCCTGTCCGTTCAGGAAGTATTCTTGAATGGTATCTCTTGGTCTCTCTTGTTGAGACCTTGGTTATTTTATTTCCCTACTCATAGTGGTATTTGGGATTCTCCACCATGTGTACTTTGGCTTGTTTCTTGAGGTAGCCCTGGAAAAGAAAACAGACAGATGAACACACAGGGAACAAAGGCACACAAACGCACCGACAAATCCAACAAACAGGCAAAATGAAAGGGAAAAAGAAAACGAAAGAAAAAAAAAAAAGAAAGGAGGAAGGCAAAGAAAAAAGAGGAAGGAGGGAAAACAAATAACAAAAAGAAAAAGGAAAAGGAAAAAAACCCAAAAGATATAGGACAGTCTAAAAACATAAAACCAGAATTCCCAGCTACAAATAAAGAGCAGGGTGTATGCAGTGCTGATGGAAGAGCATACACAAAGAGAGAAATGACAGGGGCGGGGAGGAAGCGAAACTGGACAATGACCAGGCAGAGAGACTAAGAGGCTTAATTCACTGAGAGAAAGAGAATTACGGTAAGAGGCAAGGAGAAGGAAATGAAGATAATGTTACTGAGAGAAACTATAGAGTCTGATTACTCCAGGGAGAGGGAGAGAGAGAAAGGTAGCAGTCGAGGTGTAGAATGTACATCTAGAGAATGGATTAAAAGTGACTGTTTAAGCAAACCAAAGGCCAGAGTACCCAGTCCAGCAGAGGGGAGGGATGCAAACGAAACAAGGGAAAATATATCTGAATAGAAAAATTAATCTAGAATTAATCATGGCAGTGTATCCATGTTGGTCTTGTCCTGGGCTCCAGTTTAAAAAAAAAAAAAAAAAAACACAGATCTCTAGCAAGGATGGGCGTGGCTTGGTGTAGGCAGGTCATAGCCTCCACTGCATCCTGCCACCAGCTCCTGAGGCCCCACCTTGGTGGTTGTGGGGAGAAAAATGGCGGCCCTCCAGTCCCTTCTTGAACCAGGCATTGCAAATCACTCTTTTGGGTCCGATATCCCTGTGCTGAGGGTGTAGCCAAGGTGGGCCGTGTTCTAGGTCCCAAGCCCTGCCTCTTTTCCAGGTCCCAGTCTGAACGTTTTATTGATACCATATGAAACATAGTTCCACAGGTCACTATTTCCCTGCTTCCGGTGGTGGAGCGGGAGAAGTGGCTGCACAGCCTCAGATCTGCCTCTTCTTTGCCCCCGGGAATCAAGCTGGGGGAGTGGGGGCGCAGCCTTGGGTCTGCTGACTCTGCACCTCCATGGATGGTGCTGGGAGAACAGCAGAGCAGGTTTTCCTGGCGCCATCTGGGACCAGGCGCACCCAGATCAAAGTCAGCACCCCAGCTAGAACTAAAAACACTCTCCTTCCAAGCCAAGGTTTTTCTCTTCTCCTGGGACAGTTCTATGAGCAGTTTAAGCTGCTCTTTCTTTTCCCCTCAACTCACAGCAGCTGCCCTCGAGGGGGGCTCCCTCCCCTCCTTCCGTGTCTCCATCCCGGCCACTTTTAGCTTCTCCAGTTTGCACTCACGCGCTTGTGAGGTTGCCTTCCCAGTGTTCTCTTTCTCTTCCCAGACTCCTGCAACTCAGTGTCCTATGGCTTCAGGTCTTCTCTGTTTGAGAGATGGGTGCGAGCAAAATTAAGAGAGCTCCCTACTTCTCTGCCATCTTGCCTCCTCCCTTCACTTAACAGTTTTGAAATGTTTCCATTTTAAGACAACATATCCATTCTTAAAAACCTTAAGACAATATAGCAAAATGTGAGTATGTGCTAAATCGTGGTGTTATATTATTATGAACATGTTATATTATGATCCATTTTTACCTGTTTGGTCAAAATATTTCATAATAAAATATTTTTAATATGAAAAATGGTCTACTTAAGTAACTTTGGCAAGCACCTTTGAAGAAGTTTTCAGTGAGGACCATATGAATCATTGAGTTATATAGTCTTTCTCTGTGAATTTGCCCTTAGTAAGCAAATGGTGATATAAAATTTGAATATCAAGTGAACATCCATTTCTTGACAAATTGCCCTTGCAGCTTCTTACTATGAATTTGACTTCATAATAATTACTATGAATATTATTTCATTATTTTGATTCTTTTCTCTTTAAGATGAAAACTTTGGGTTTTTTTTTTATTACTAAGAATTGAAATCTAGAATGAGTGCCATAAACTACTATATAAAAGCACTTTTTTCATCCTCAAAATGGCCTTGTGAGTAAACGCTCTTTTCTTCTTTTATATAAATAAGAAAATGGAAGCCCAAAGTGACTACTGCTTATACGCTACAATGGAATTATCAATTAGAATTTATTTCATATTAAATTATTATTATAGAGAAATGTATATGGATAACTTTTTTTTTTATAGTTTATTTATTTTTGAGACAGAGAGAGACAGAGGATGAGTGGGGGAGGGCCAGAGAGAGAGGGAGACACAGAATCTGAAGCAGGCTCCAGCCTCCGAACGTCAGCACAGAGCCTGATGTGGGGCTCGAACCCACGAACTGCGAGATCATGACCTAAGCTGAAGTCGGACCCTTAACCGACTGAGCCACCCGGGTGCCATATATGGATAACTTTTAAGCAAAGGAGAGATGATATCTAAACTCTTATCTAATCCAATTAAAATCTATCAGTTTATGATGTTTCATTTTACTTAATGCATTACCTTGCCCTAATAGCATGGTACTCATGATAGGTAGAAATGAAGATAGCTTTTACACCATTAATTCACTGTATGATGTAAGTAGTTCACTCAACATCTGATCCTATCCATAATACAAAAGGATTAACTTGAACCAGTCTACAAGATCCCATTTAGTATAAAACACCTATGATTTTCTATGAATCTACCTATAATCCTTTTTATTTTGTAAAATGTTTTATTTATTTATTTATGGATGGTAGGTCTGGAAAGGAAATTAGAATAAATTGGGACAAATACTGAAAAGACACATACGCCACTATAGAACAACAACAACAGCAACAGACTCTGATAAAATGCCAATTTTAAATAATTGACAGTGGAAACATTAGTCTCATTGTTTTGTGAGGCCCAAGACAAAATCATTATTTCTGTTCTGACATCCAAATAACCTGATTACCAGAGATACAATATTGAGTGGAGCTGGTCTTCTTAAAAGATCTAATATAAAGTTTTTCCTTTTAATGCTAGCTTATTAAATTACACCTTTGTCTTGGTGTCCAAAAATAAGACCAGGCTTTCTTCTGTTAATGCATTGGCCCTTATATTTAAACAGTGAGCTCCTACGTAGAACATCTAGCCCAAGCACCTGTGGTAAGCTGAAGATAAACTAGATTTCTATGGTAGAATCAGAAACCCATCTAAGCTTCAGATACTTTCTATTTTTGTGTCTTTTTTAATGTACCTTAGTATTTTGTAAAAGTGTTGAAAATTCCTTTTGTTTTAAACCATGCTAAGAACAACAAAGAGAAAAATTCTGTGTCCATGCTAGAATAAGAATCACCAAAAAAAAANAAAAAAAAAAAAAAAAAAAAAAAAAAAAAAAAAAAAAAAAAAAAAAAAAAAAAAAAAAAAAAAAAAAAAAAAAAAAAAAAAAAAAAAAAAAAATGGCAGTGTATATCTGGGGATTAAGTGGACCAAGTAAGGGCAGAGAAAATACAATTCAAGAACAACAGATGTGGAGTAACTCAGTCCAACTGCTTCTCACCAACTAGTGATTATCCTTCTAGTGGTAAAACATTGAGGCTTTATGTGTGTAGCTTAATGAAGGAGGCAATTCCTTACAAGAAGGTATTTTTAATGAAGAATATTATATGGATTGCTTTATCTAACTAAATTATAATCCACAAATTCTATGCTATAGAAATAAATATGAGAGAATATATGTGTCATTTTCTAGAAACTAACAGAAATAGAAGCCTTTCTCACCAATGACTCTAAAACATACGCCCTGAGTTTGGGATGCTATATCAAAGGACCATAGACTAGGTGGCTTGCATGCAGAAATTTATTTCACACATTTCTGGAGGTAGAGGTCAGAAACAAGTTGCCAACACTTGTTGGCACTGTCGAAACTGCTGTCGAACCACTGTCAGAAACAGTGTTGAAATCTAATGAGAACCCTCTTCTGGTTTCAAATTGCCAACTTCTTGTATTCTCACATGGTGGAAAGAGGGCAAGAAAACTTTCTGGTGTCCCATTTATAAAAGCATTAATCCCATTCAGTAGGGTTCAACTTTCAAAGTTAACCACTTCCCAAAGGCCCCACCTCCTAGTTATCAGCACACTGGGAGCTAGGAGTTCAAATGATGAATTTTGGGAGGGACACAAACATTCAGTCCATTGTATCCCTCCCTCCTAGTCAAAACTATGAAATAATGTAGCCTCATCTCTGAATATGCTTATTTTACACAATATTAAGAAACCCAGCTAAATGAACAGATTTACAATACTAGCCTTATATATGAAAGAATATATTGGGAAAAGAAGGAATGCTTTTAATAAACATTTTTAAAAGAGTTTGATTGCTGCAGTCTAAAAATTACAACTTGATCTGAGACTAGGTTGCTACCATCTTCTCTGTCTTCATTCATGGTATTTTTAGAGGGATTGAATAAAGCTTTATCTGTTACCTTGAACTGTATGCTCTAGGGTTCAATTTTATATGAAATGCATTAACATTAGCAAATTTAAAGAAAACCTAATTTCATAATTAGGAGGTGTACCATAGCCTTTCTTCATAAATATACTAGGCCTAGTAAATACTTTCTATTTCATCTTAATTTATTTTCATCCTCACTAATTTTCATTTTGAAAAGTTAATATATCCCTTAATAAGTATACAATAAAAATTAAACCAGTTGTCCTTAGAGCATAAACCTCACCTGGATAAGTATTTTAATATGAAAAATAAGCAGCAGCTAGGGTGGCATTTACTAAGGAAAATGAGTACAACATTTGTTGCTGGGCATGGGCTTCTTAGTCACTGAGGGAAAATGAGAGGGCATTCCTCTCATTTCCTGCTAGAAGCCTGAAATTATAAAATCAATGTTGGAACATAAACGTGAAATTACTTTTTCTTTTATGGATACACTTCTGCTGATTGATTTAAGTGGTTACTTGTCCATCTCGGCATGTTATCTCTCTATATATTGAAAGTCTCAAGACATAACTCTAGTTATTGAAAGTCCATCTGCTCAAATGGCAAGAAATGTGAAGTTTTATTAAGAATAAATATTAGAAATTTCCAGTTTATGTAAACTGTTTTGTTATATTTCCCTTTCCCTAAAGCCTTTTCTAGTAGATATTATGACAGACCGATTATACGCTTATACTCCTAAGTACTCTGCTCATAATCACATGATACCTTTGTGAGCTTGGACAGATTGCTTAACATTGCTTAGTGTTAGTTTCCTCAACTATCAAATAGGAACAAGGCTAACACTCATATACATTTTATTTATTAGTTTAGAATAGCAAGATAGTGCAGATGTAATGGACCATTTTGTGGCTAATTTGGATATAGCTCTTCCATATCCTCCTTTCCTCCATATTTGTTTTTATCATCTTACAAGGGAACTTTGGTTACAAAATTGAGGAAGTAGAATTGTGAATGGGCTGAAAGTGTCTGGAGGCAATGAAGTTTCAGTGAGCAAATAGAATGGAATGGGGCACCCGTTAAACTCCTTGAACTAAATGTGTGCTCTAGTGATTACAGGAGTGACAGACAAAATCTGATGTAATTTCTTGAAAGTTTATTTAAAATAATCTTGGGTAGTATAACTGTTCTAAATCTTCATTCCTATCTGTGAATTAGTGATGCTAGTGATACCATTCATAGAAGTGCTGGGTGCATTAAATGAAATTGTGTATAAAAAGTAAAAGTGCTAGAAGCTACTGGGGAGCTCAGTTGGTTAGGCATCCAACTCTTGATTTCAGCGCAGGTTATGATCTCACAGTTCATGAGATCAAGCCTGCTTTGGGCTCTGTGCTGACAGTGTGGAGCCTGCTTAGGATTCTCTCTCCCTCTCTCTCTGCCCCTCCCCAGCTAACCCCCCCCCCTCAAAAACAAGTAAATATTTTTTAAAAAAGTAAATTACTTGGTCAATGATTACTACTACTACTACTACTACTACTACTACTACTACTACTATTGCTTTTATCATCTAGGAGATTCTCTGTACAAACTGAGCTGTCTCAGAACCCAGATAATAAGCATGGGAAAGAATTGTGTAAGAGGCTATTTTTGCCATGTTGCATCTCAAACCAAGGAGTCCTGCATTTTGGAAACATAAGTAGATTGCAGTCTTAGTGTGGACTGGAATTTTCATGATGGGAAATAATACTTTGAGATTTCACCAAGTGGGTTTGTGAGCAGAGGCATAAATAAGTAGAGCCAGAACAGACTAGCGTAGTAGCTTTTAGATGATGACCACCTTCAAGAACGAGAGAATGCTGAGAGTTGGAACACCTGGATTACATAGGTAGAGGGCTTAACACAGTGCAGCAAGCATTCAAAAACGATTGCTGTAATTATTACCATTGAGTCCATTTTCCACCTATTACAGGAGCCAGACAGCTAAAGAAAAAAATGAACTCCTAAACAGCTTTAGTCATCTACAATAGCAGTTTTCTTAGCATGTTGACAGTTTACAATTGCTTGGGTGTAAAATAATGATACAGTATTGTGGTTCCAGCTGGTTAATGAAAATAGAGACAACCATAAATCCTAGGGGATTTTCTGCTTGGTGAGAAGTAAAGAAAGATAAGCCAAAACATAGTAGAAATGCAGGATACCTTTATCACTTTGCTCAGTACTTAATATCTCAACATCTTGAAGGATGTATAGGATTTCAGTAGGCACACTCTAGAGAAGTAAAACCATGAGCAAAATGAAAAATAATTTATGGGAAATGTGAGTAGTCCAATTTGTCTAAGGTCAGGGCTTCCCTTTGTGTATGTTTCAGTTATTTATTGCTGCATAACAGAACACCCCAACATTTAGTGGCTTAGAACAGTAATTTGTTATTTCTTGTGATTCTGGGTTGACCAGTCAGATCTTCTGATCCAAATGGACTAGGGTCCTGGGGTCACTTACATGGCTATATTCAGCAGGGAATCCTGCTACAGCGTCTTAGTTCTCCTTGACATGTCCTTGCTCTCAATACATGAAGTCTCATCTACCAGGCCTCTCCATGTGACCACTCTCCAATAGAATAATCTTTGTAGAATGGCTTTTAGGTTCCATGAGGGAAAATTTCAGGAGGATAACTCCCAATGCGAAAGTACATACACACCCCTGCTTGAATTGTGGTTGTTAATAATACTCCATTGACCAAAGCAAGTCATGTGAACAAGCCTCTGGAGCCAATGTGAGAGACACAGAACGGTGTGAATACTAGAAGGTCTGACTTGTGGGCATATTGAGAATGGGAGAAGTTGACAGTTCCAATAGAAAAGATTCAAAGATGGAACCAACTAGAGTCATCTCATCACCACAGAACTTTAAGGTAGACAAAGTCCTACTTTACTAACAACCATAAATCCCAGAGAAAGATGGAAAAAAATATTTGGGGGGGAGGAAGTAACAATAAATGCATCACAAAAGGGAAAAATCATTGTACATTTAAAAATTGGTAGATATCACCAGAAGATTTAGCTCTAATTAGGTTTAGCTTGACTTGTAGAGAAAACTACTCGAAGGAGGCTTAGAAAATATTCCTGGAAAGGAAAGGAATCACTTTAGAAAAACTAGAATGCAAGAAAAAAACAATAAGATTTGCAGAATCAACTTTTGGAGAACAATTTCAGGAAAATATTTCCCTTCCCATAGCCACAAAAGCCAAATATAATAACCAGTAGGCAGCAGTGGTAGTCTGGTAAAACCCAGCCTGTTCCTGGGTCCTGTTTTTGTGGCAGACTGTTATAGTGGAGATCCACCATGAAATGCATCAACAGGTTACAGCACACCTTATATGTTTTGTCTCCAACACTGAATCTGGCCTAGCCTGTCTGACTTGCTTCTGTCACTAAGCCCTCACCAAGCGTGATACTCACAGAGATTTACAACAGCTTACCCAATGAGGTGTAACCGTATGAGAAGCATTGATTAGCATACTGCTGCCTTAAAAGGAGCTCTAGCTGTTGAAGTGCCAAATGATAAGAGCACAAAGGGGGTAGGTTCTGAAGAACTGGTGGACGTCTTGGACATTTCTGTCTCAGCTGCGCTGCCAGCTGAAGGTGCCTATGTGGGCACATCAGTCCCAGCTGATGTCACATGGAGCTGAGGCAATTGGATTCTACCAAATCCTTCCAAACTTGCAGAATTTTGAATAAACAGGTGCTCGTTTTATAAATAAGTTTTTGGATGACTTGTTATGCTGTAATAGGTATATGAAAACAAAAACAGATGACTAGAAGTGGGGAGAAAGATTAGAAACGCTATGTAATCCCATATGTATGGAACACTCATGAGGCAGAGTGTAAAGGAAAAAGAGGGAAAAGCAACATACATCTATCAGGGAAGAACACTAAAATCCCCACCACCCCTCCTTAGATTGGCAATTTGGTAGGAATAGTATCTTCATGCCTCTGTATTCTACAACTAAAACTACAAAAAGTATCTTCCCCCTAAGTTTTCTTCTGTAAGTATTATTCTTTTAGCCCTTATTTTTATCACTCATTTTGACATATTTCTGACATATAGAGTATAAAGTAAGCATTGAGTTTCATTCTTTGCACATAAGTATCCAATTGACTAAGAACCATTTGTTGAAATTCCTTGGAATTTTCAAAACTCATTGATATATATATATGTCATATATATGATATATATATATATCATATATATATATGTGGGTCTATTATGGAATCTATTCTGTTTCATTGATCTGTATGTTTATCTTCATGCTAATTTAACACTATTTTAGTTCCTATGGAGTTACAGTAACTCTTGAAATCAGACAGTATAAATCCTTTTTCAAAATTTATTTTTTCTTCTTTTTCAAATTTTCCTTGGTTACCTAGATTCTTTTCAACTTCATATAAACTTTAGAAAACCCTGAAAGAATTTAGGCTGGGATTACGTTAAACTTTTAGGTCACTTTGTGAAGATTTTACATTTGAACTATGGTAAGCCCTCCAATCTAAGTTCATGCATTCTCTCCATTTACTGAGGTATTCTTTATGACAGCAATATTTTGTTCTTTTTAAGCACACAGTACTACATATATATTATTAAACTTATCCCCAATCATTTCATGTTTTATCTAATTGAAAATTGAATTCTTTTATGTCAAGTTCCAATTATTTGTTGCCATTATGTATAAATACTATTGACTTTTGTGTATTGATCATGTATATTGTGACAATATTAAACTCATAACTTATCTTTAATGGCTTATTTGTACGTAAGATTTTCTGCATGGACAATCAGATTATCTGTGAATAAACAATTTTATTATTTTATCTAATACTTTATTTCCTTATTTTGCCTATTGCTTAAGTTTGAACCTCCAATAAAATGTTGAATGAAAATAGTGTGACCAGAAAACTTTTTTTTTTTTTAATGTTAGAGTAAAAGCATTTTGTTTTCTCAGTCTGATGTTAGTGGCAGATTTGATTTAGATACCATTTGCCCATGTTTGTTATGGATTGAATTGTGACCCCCGAAAAGATATGTCAAAGTTGTAAATCCCCCCCTGCCCCGTATCTGTGGATGTGACATCATTTGGAAATAGGGTCTTTACAGATATAATCAAGTTAAGATGAGGTTATACTGGGTCAGCATGGGCCCTTAGCCCAATATGACTACTGTCCTTAGAAGAAAGGTCAAGACAGATGCAGGCGAGGCTATTATGGGCAGAGGCAGAGATCAGAGTGATCATTCAACAAAGCAAAGGAATACCACAGATTGCCGGCAACTACCAAAGCTAACAAGAGACCAGAAATAGTTTCCCTTAGAGGCTCCAGAGAAAGTAGCTCTACTAACAACTTGATTTTGGATTTCTGGCTTACCAAACTTTGAAACAATACATCTTTGTTGTTTTAATCCAAGTTTGTGCTAATTTGTTCTGGCAGCCCTAAGAAACTAATACATACAGCTTTTAAATAAATTTCTATTGAACATATTTAAATGACTTTTCTCCATCTATTGAAAGGATATATATGTTTTAAATTTATAGTCTGTTAATATGATAAATAATTTGAACTGACTTTTTAAAAGTTTTTATTTAAATTCTAGTTAGCATATAATGTAATGATGGTTTCAGGAATAGATTTTGGTGATTCATCACTTACAGATAATACCCAGTGCTCATCATAAGTGCCCTCCTTAATGCCCATCACCCATTTAACTCATCCCCCACCCACCTCCCCTCCAGCAACCCTCAGTTTGTTCTCTATAGTTAAGAGTCTCTTATGGTTTGCCTCTCCCTCTCCCTTTTTCTTTTCCTCCTTCCCCTATCTATTTGAATATATTTTTAAATGTTAAACCAGTAGTATGCTGATAGTGTACATCTTTTTGAACTCTGCATTTAGTGAAATGAGCAGCAGTGTTAGAAGGAAATTGGCAAGTGGTGCAAATTGTTTTTTCTTTTTCTCTCCCTCTAGAGCCTGTTGTTACACATATAACAGCACACCCCTCTGTTAAGTCAATTTAGCATCACTTTAATAAATCTGTTCGTTATGTTGTATTATTATTTTCATATTTTTCTGAAGCTGATCTCCTAAAAGTTTGTTAAGGAGTTTTATTTATTTGTTTTCCTGTTCATGAGGACTGTTGTAGTTCAATCTTCCTGTTACGGTATTATCTGGTTTTGATAACAGGTAACATAGCCATCATAAAATAAGTTAGGGATTATTGCTTTTTCTGTTTCTAAAGAACATTGTGTAAACTTGATATTTCTGCTCCAGTGTTAGGTGGAATTCACTAGTGAAGATACCTGGGCCTCAAGATTTCTCTCTTGAAAAGTTTTTACTATGATGTCTATACCTTTAATAGATACAAGGTTATTCAGGTTGTCTTTTCCTCTTGAGTGAGCCTCGTAGTAGGTGACATTTTGTTATCGAATCATACATATCATCTAACCCATTGAGTTTGTGGGCCTAAGGTCATTTATAAAAATCTTGTGTTATGCTTTTAGTGCCTAAAAGAGTGAAATCTTACCAATTAATAATTGGTGCCTACTCTCTCTTTTTTATTCATCAATCTGGACAGAAGTTTATCAACTCTATTGATCTTTTCAAAGAACCAGGTTTTGGATTTATTGATTTTTATTGATTTTCTGGTTTTCATTTTATTAATTTTTGCTTTTTGTTATTTTGTCATTTTGTATAAGTTTAATTTTACCTTCTGTTTTCTAGTTTTTGGTAAAAGCTTCTAACATTGACTGAAACACTTCTTATTTTCTAATATGTGTTATTTATTCTGTTTCCCTCCAAGAACTTCCTTAGCAACATTCTTCAATTATTGTTATTTTCAGTCTTCAAAATATTTTCTAATTCTTCTTGTGAGGAGGCTCTATTTCATATAACTTCAATCTTTTTATATTTATTGAAACTTGGTTAATGATCCATTAATTAGACTATCTTAAAGAATGTTGTATATACACTTGAAAAGAATATGTATTCTTCTAATTTGGGGTAGAATGCACTACAAAGGTCAATTTGGTCAAGTCCGTTGATATTGTTATCCAGGTATTTATATGCTTATTGATCTTCTACTTGTCCTATCAATTGCAGAAAGATGTATGTTAGACTCCCCAATATAACTGTAGGCTGTGTGTATGTGTGTGATATAATTTATCTATTTCTTCTTTCACTTCTATCAGTTTTTGTTTAATGTATTTTGAAATCCCATTAATATGCATATACTTTACTTATAAAATGTATCACTTTACTCCTAGTAATACTCCTTATTTTAAAATTGACTTGATATTAATATAGCCACTTCAGCTTTTTTAGAATTTGTATTTTCTAAATTTATATTTAGCCATTACTCCATTTAGCCATTATTCTACTTTAAATCTATGTATCTATTTTAAGTGGGCATATTATAGATAATATATCTCTAAGTCTTGCTTTTTGAATTCATTCTAACATTTTGCCTTTTAAATACAGTATCTGGAAAATTTGCATTTAGTATAACTATTGATATAGTTATATTTAAATATAACTATATAATTAAATATATGATCAACCTATTTCTTTCAATATTTTTTATTTGCTCTTTGTTTTTATCCCCTTGCCTTTTTTAATGATTCTACTTTAGTTTCACATTTGCTAACTTTAACTTATAGTGATTGGTCTAGCATTTATAATATATATCTCTAACTTATCACACTTTTCATTTAATAATTATACCACATTATATGTACCATAAGGACCATATAGCAATATACTTCTGTTCCCTTCCTCTTGTCTTCTGTGTGATTGTTATTAATATTACCTCTACATATAATCTAAACTCCAAAATACATTGTTATTTTTGCTTTGAACAGTAAATGATCTTTTAATTTAATTTTTTTCCATTTTCATTGAATTTGATGTGCAACATTGTGTAAGTTTAAGGTCCACAGCTTGTTACTTTGATTTATATTTTGTAATATGATTTCTGATATTTGATATTTATCACGTTACGTAATTATAGCATAATTATTATTGTCTATGTTATACTGTGCATTAGATCTCTGGCTTATTTACTGTTCGATACACGTTTGTACCCTTAAATACCATCACTCTTACCACACTAATTAATTTGATTTTTAATTGTGGTATAATGCACATAATGTCAAATTTATAATCTTAGCCATTTTTTAAGTATACAGTTTAGTAGTATTAAGTACATTCACATTTATGCCTCCAATCTCCAGAACATTTTTATCTTGCAAAACTAAAATAAAACTCTGTACCCATTAAGCAACAAATCCTCCAACTCTTTCCCCAGTGCCAGCAACTACCATTCTGCTTTCTGTCTGTATGAATTTAACTACTCTAGGTACCTGGTATAAGTAGAATCGTATAGTATTTGTCTTTTTGTGACTGGCTTCTTTCGGTTAACATGATATTCTTAAGAGTTATCAGTGTTGTACCATGTGTCAGAACCTCCTTTCCGTTTAAGCGTGGAAAATATTTCATTGTATGCGTAAACCACATTTTGTTCATCCATTCGTCTGTTGATAGTCAGTTGGGTTGCCTCTACCTTTTGACTATGCTGAATAACACTGTTATAAACCTAGGTGTACAAATATCTGTTAGGGACCCTTAATTTCTGGGCAGCATATGCCCAGGTTTGGGGGTTGCTGATTTTATGGTAATTATATTTATAAAATTTTTAAGGAATAACTAAATTGTTTTCCATAGCAGCTGCACCAGTTTATATCCCCATCAGTAGTGCACGAGTGTTCCAGTTTTCCAACACTTATAAGTTTGTTTTGTTTTGTTTTGTTTTTGTAATAACCAGTCTAGGGGCACCTGGGTGGCTCAGTCAGTTAAGCATCTGACTTCAGGGGCGCCTGGGTGGCTTAGTCGGTTAAGCGTCCGACTTTCGCTTAGCTCATGATCTCGCGGTTCGTGGGTTCGGGCCCCCGTCGTGCTCTGTGCTGACTGCCAGCTCAGAGCCTGGCGCCTGTTTCAGTCTGTGACTCCCTCTCTCTCTGACCCTCCCCTGCTCACGCTGTCTCTCTCTCTCTCTCTCTCCTAGAAATAAATAAAACATTAAAAAAAAAATTAAAAAAAAAAAAAAAGCATCTGACTTCAGCTCAGGCCATGATCATACAGTTCGTGAGTTTGAGCCCTGCTTTAGGCTCTGTGCTGACAGCTCAGAGCCTGGAACTTGCTTCAGATTTTGTATCTTCCTCTCTCTCTGCTCCTCCCCCCACTCTTGCTCTGTCTCTCTCTCAAAAATAAATAAACATTAAAAAATTTCTAATAGCCAGTTTAATGTATATTAGTTGATATGTCATTGTGGTTTTGATTTAGATTTTCCTAATGATTAGTGATGGTGAACATCTTTTCATGTGCTTATTGACCATTTTTGTATTTCCTCTGAGAAAGTATTTTGCCCATTTTTTAAAAAAAATTAATGTTTCATTTATTTCTAGGGGAGAGAGAGACAGCGTGAGCAGGGGAGGGTCGAGAGAGAGGGAGTCACAGACTCCGAAACAGGCTCCAGGCTCTGAGCTGGCAGTCAGCACAGAGCCCGACGCGGGGCTCAAACCCATGAACCACGAGATCATGACCTAAGCAAAAGTCGGACGCTTAACCGACTAAGCTACCCAGGCGCCCCTCTTTTGCCCATTTTTAATTGGGTTATTTATTTTTTGTTTTTGAGTTTTAGGATTTCCATATATATACTGGATATTAATCCCTTATCAGATATATGATTTCCAAATGTTTTCTTCCATTCTGTGTGTTACCTTTTCACTCTGTTGACTGTGTCCTTTTATTCACAGAAGTTTTTATTCTGATGTAGCTTAATTTCTGATGATGTTCAATTTACCTTTTGCTGTGCTTTGGTGTCTGATTTCTGATATCCTAGAAATCAGTACCAAATCCAATGTCAAGTACATTAACTTTAAAAAGAATTTTGAGGCACCTGGGTGACTCCATCAGTTAAGCATCCAACCCTTGATTTCAGCTCAGGTCATAATCTCCTGGTAGTGCGACTGAGTCCTGTGTCTGGCTCTGTGCTGGGTATGGAGCCTCCTTAGGATTAAAATTAAATTAAATTGAATTAAAATTAAACTAAATAAGTTAATTACATTAAAGGGAAAATGTTCATACACACCTACATTTTACTGTTTCTGACTCATTTTATTTATATGTGTATATTCAAATTTCTCTGTATTTCTTTTTCTGTCTGAAGAATTTTCTGTAACAATATTTGTCATGCATGTCTCCAGGAATACATTTTTCCACTTTTTGTTTGGCTTGACAGTCTTTCTCCATTTCTGAAAGAATTTTTTACTGAAAAATTCAGAGCCAACAGTTTGTGTGTGTATGTGTGTGTTTGCTTCCCTTCAAGCTGTTTAATGATGTTCTTCCATTCTCCTTTTATGTGCATAGTTTCTGATGAGAAATCTGTGATAATTCGTATCTTTGATCTCTCTACAGAATGTGGTTTTTTACCTCTAGATTTTTTTCCTTAATTACTCTAAGTTTAAAGCAATTTGATTAAGATATACTTTGGGATAGTTTTATTGCAGTTATTCTGCTAGGAGTCACTGAGCTTCTTGAATTGAATCTATGACATAACAATTTTCACAAATTTGGACATTTCTCTGTTATTATTTCTTCAAATATATGTCTTGCCTCCCCTCTCTATGTTCTTTCCTGTGACTTCAGTTAACATGGGTCTTTGATCACTTGATAATATCTCCCAGTTCCCTGTTGGCCTGTTTATTTAATTTTGGTCTTTTTTTTTCTACCTGCTTTATTTTCAACATTTTAAATTACTATGTCTTCAAGTCTTTTATTCTGCTGTGTATAACTTGCTGCTAATCCCAACCAGTGTATTGTTTTTATTTTAAAGAGAGACAGAGCATGCAAGCTGGGGAGAGGAGCAGAGGACAAGAGAGAGAAAGAATCCCAAGCAGGCTCCATGTTCAGCTTGATTTCTGAGCTGAAATCAAGAATCAGATGCTCAGCTGACTGAGCTACCCAGACTCCTGTAGCCAGTGTATTTTTAATTTCATATGTTGTATTTTTATACCTATTTTTATACCTATTTACTTTAACACGTTGTATTTTTATACCTATTTCCAGTTTTTCTTCCACTTTATGTGCTCTGAAGCAGGGAGTTTGTTGTAAAGACCACCAAACACCAAATAGAACTGAGGCAAGATTTTATTTTCGGCCAGGGCAAACCTGATCTCCTGATCTCATGGAGAAATGCAGAGAATGGCCCCGAACACAGGTGGCAGTGAGCTTATATGGATCTCAGTAAGGCAAAATATGTCATTATTTAGTTAACCAATTACATTTTACAGCACACCATGGTAACTAATTGCGTGACACTCAGGTGTTAGTTTTGGCAGAGACCTATCAATTTTAAGTTGTCTTGAAATGACGAACCATAATTAGACATTTGAGAATCCACGGGGTAGTGACTACGTGACAGACCACCAGGGTAGAATGGTAACGTGGTGTTCTGTAACCTTGCATACAGGGTGTGGGTGTGGTCAGCCAGAACAGGGAAATACAAGCTTGCTAAGCAGATTTACAGAAGCAGAAATAGTAGGTTAGTATTTAACCTTGCTTGACATTAACCTACAACATGCTCATATTTTTCTTCTACCTTCTTAAAAATATAGATATATTTATAATAAATATTTTGAAGCTATGAAGATATTTATAATTGCTGTTTTAATGTCTGGAACTTGTTTTTCCTATTCTTTTCCATGGGTTCTTTCTCAAGGCCTTATGTACTTTATAGTTTTCTTTGTTCATGTACATATCATAACTCAGCCAAAGATTGAGATACCCTTTGTGCCCATCTCTGGAACTCTCTTTTTATGTGTGTCCACAGCTCCGCTCTTTTCCTAAGTTTTGAAAAAGTCTCAGCTATTCTTTCTCGAAGTTTGCTTCTGCTCATTCTCTTTACTTGATGTGCCACTCCAATTCAAGTTACTTTAATTGTATTAATTCTGCTCTACATGCCTTAAATACCTTTCTACATCCCCCCCTTTTTTCTCTTTATGATTCAATAAGCATATTTTCTAATATCCTGTATTACACGTCACTAATCCTGCCTTAATGTTATTTTCCAAAATTTTCCTGGGTAGAGATTTTCACCTATAGAATTTCCATTAGATTTCTTCTCTGATGAAAATCTCCAACTCACCTTTTTTTGTCTCACCTTTTTCTCTAACTTCTTAACTGTATTAATCATAGTGATTTTAAAATCTCCCTCATCTAACACCAGTATCTGAATCACCTTTATATTTATTCCAAGTGTTTGTTTTCTCACTTGGTTTTCAGTCATCTGGTCCTTTCTTTATGAGAATAATTTTATTTCATTGAGTGACAAACAGTGTGTAAAAATAATTATAGAAGCTCTAGAGAAAGTGATAGCAATTATTTTAGGTCCTGAAGGCTACATACAGTCTCTGTCTCTTATTGTTTTCTTTGTTTCCCTCTATTTTTGGTAACAACCTTTTACAAAAGAAAAACACTTCAGTTAATGGGCTGTATAAAAACTGCCCACAACAGAATTGTCTCAGTGGCCATAGTTGGCCAACTCTGTGCTGATTGGCACTAGTTCAATACCCTGAAATCTTAAAAGGCTGGACTCAGAGATGGAAACTAACTATGAACTAGAAAATAGGATGCCAGTGGTACAAATAGAAACATCATTCTAAGAACAGAGTTAAAGGGGAGACAGTAAATGAGGAGGCAATTAAGTAACAGATTGCTATCAAGATTAGATATTTTTTCAAGAGGACAGTTTATATCAAGGTTAAAGGTAAAGAAAGGTAGCGTTGAACAAGATAGGAATCAGGTTTTTTTATTACTATTTCTTAGAAAATCATATCTGAAAATATTCTGTAGAATATATATTGGGGCAGCAAATAATATTTTGTAAACAAATTTTTAAACTGCACACTAGTAAACAATGTGTTTGAAATTTACTTGCGAATACCTCAGTGACCTCAGAATCCTACTGAGAAAACAGTACCTCCTTTATCAGGCTTTGACACAAAGTCAGCCAAATAATAATGTGCATTTCTTGAAATGACTAAGTATATACATGCATAGAAGACTATTAAAAGTCATTATAGGGGCGCCTGGGTGGCTCATTCGGTTAAGAGTATGACTTCAGCTCAGGTCATGATCTCACAGTTTGTGAGTTCAAGCCCTGTGTTGGGCTCTGTGCTGACACCTTAGAGCTTGGAGCCTGCTTCAGATTCTGTGTCTCCCTCTTGCTCTCTCTGCCCCTCCCTGGCTCACGCTCTGTTTCTCTTTCTCAAAAATGAATAAACTTAAAAAAATTTTTAAGTCATTATAGACTAGTAAGTAAGTAATAATGTTCAAAACTCCATAACTGCACATTCATGTAATGCATAATTGTCACCCTCAGTAGATTAAATAACGTAACTTCTCAACCATGATCTTCTACCAATATACATAATGCCTTAAGTAGGTATTTTAAAAATTTCATCTTGAACATATGTAGGGGAAAATGTCTTTATCTTATGTAGAAGTTGAGATTAATATTTAACAAGTGTGTGTAAACCATTTTGGCATTGAATACTAGTGTTGTAAAATATTATTTCATTGCCTTTCTCTAAAGAGTCTCATCTTCCATTATAGAGCTTCCCTTCTAGTTGGCACATAGAATGGTGGTTGATCACCTTAATAGATGCAGGGACTGTGCTGAATTCAAGCTGGTCGAAAGTCGGATAATGTTCTACCTGTGCTGTAACCATGGTCCTTCAACATTTTCAGTTAAGAACATGGTGGAATCTACAAACCCCTCCCTCTACTGTGTCCTATACTCTAACCACCATCTTGTCAGAATTCTAGAATTTCCACTCTGCTTTCCAGAGTCTTTCTGCTCAAATTTTTAATCTCCTACCATATTTGGAAATATGGTCTTAGTATTTGGAAAATATCGCGAGGGCAAAAATGTCCCTAAGCTTGAAGCCTCTCACATATCTGTTGCCCACCCCCAACCCTCCATCCCACATTGCCCTTCCCCAAGGATTCTCACCAAGCTTCAATCTGGATTTTCAGTTTCTTGCCCATTCCCAGAATTGGCATATACCCCAGGCATGGAATTCTCTAGGCTGGCTCCCTCTTTCTCATCTTAGTCCCTCTATTTTATATTGCTTCTGTAATTCTCCCCTTCCTTCGAACAGATGGTCACTATATTTTATTTGGCTTTCCTAGCTTTTCTAGGAAGGAATGCTGTCTTGCTATTGAGCTACTCTGTGTTGTTGGGAGCAAAGAAATTCCAGATGGTTTAATATTTCAGCAAAAATAATCAGCTTAGCCTTCCACAGCCTGTCTTCAACCTCTATTTCAATGATATTTCTACATATAGATTACATGCCTGTATGTATGTAATAATTCAGTCCTAACTTGCTGAAATGCTCCATCTATTCTCTCCATATTCTTGACCGGAATTCCTTAACCAAACCTCTCTGGATCTTTGCCTGTAGAAGTCAGAGGTACTTAACTCTTCTCTATAGTTATATGTTTCTTGAAGTTAGAGACTGATTCTTGCTTATATTTAGATTCCCCTGATATCCCATAGCTCAGAGCTTTACACATAGAAGGAACCCAATAAATATTTGATGATCTTAGTTGAGTAGCCTTTATTTAGTGCTTTGACACCCTGTAGCCTTTCTTTCTATGACCTCCTAATCTAGGAAAGTTCAGTTTCAGATAAGTCTTTTATTAGCTAGGTTTTTTTTCCTGGTGAAAGCATCAAATTTTTAGCTCACTGACCTTTAGGTTAGCCACATAGAACCACATAAACAGAAAATCTGATATCTAAATGAATTTTAGTAACTGAACAGGCTAGTGAAATTGAAATCTTTATCTTTGACATATTCTGAATTTAATGACTGAATATAGTTTGGAGTTTGAATTCAGATACATTGTTCTTTAAAATGTTCATAGGACCCCAGATGGCTATTTCTTATCACTCAATAAAAATAGCCTTTCTTATCATTTTTTATCTGTTCCTTCCTTTTATGAGTTTTTATTGTAGGGGCAGACAATATGTCTGCTGGTGGAAGGTCTGCCATTAAGACTTTTAAAGACTTAAGCTGGAGCAAGCTAGGTTCACAGAAAGTTATTTTATCCATACCATGATTTTGGCATTTTTCCTTAAAGAACAAATTCATCTTGATGCTCTTTTATTAAATTGATTCAGAAGGGGGAAAGTAAAGAAACAACAATATGCAATAGCAATAACCGTTGCTTCTTTGTAATTTACTATATTGGCATCACTGAACTGAACATATGTCCAGATTATATCTCATTTAAAATTCACAGCAACATTATGAGGTGAGTACCTCTATCACCCTCATTTTCTAACTGAGGCTCGGAAAAATTCACTAGTTTGTCCAAGATCAAATATCTAGCAAGTTCCAGATTGAGGGTTTTACCAAATTTTCTCTGAATTCCAAAACCTTTCCTCTTAACACGTGGGTTATTAGCTCTCTACCATGACATAGAAAGTTACCAATAATGATTTATTAGGGAAAGAGTAAAATTATAGTAGTACGAACAAATGTGATTTAAAGTGCTAGATTGGGTTAACAGAATATAAATTTTGACTATTAAACTAAGTAACATTTTGTCTAGAAAGGCTTCTAAGTTAATAAAATAGAAACATTTTCCTGAAACTATCCACACCAAAAGGTGTCCATAGGAAATAATATAAGCCACAAATGTAAGAATTGCAAGAGAAGCCTAAGGTATATATACTGCTGTAGTTCCAACATATCTGAGCAAGGATTTTTGAGAAACTAGAGAGGATTGTTGTCAGAAGGCTATTTTATTTAAAATAACCTATAGGAACAAACTTAAAAGAGAAGCTTGGTCTCATGTTAAAGCCATAATTTTTTGAAGGGAAAGGGGATTCTAAATATAGGATGAGGTCTGTCACCCAGATTTGTCTTCTGGCTCATTTTCTCACCTGTTCTTATCTGCAAGGGGGAAAAAAGCTGCTAAATTGTATAAGGCAGCACAACAAAAACATGAGAAATAAGAACAAGGAGAGAGTGTTATTAACTATACTTCTGCTGAAGGCCAGCAGGCCTCATGTAAGGGGAGCTCCTGGGAATGCAGCACATTGCTGAGGTCAGTATCTGGTAAGTGTGGCATATTTTCCATGAGAAGACATAGCATCAGCTATTCTCAGTGGGCATAGGTACACAGGTGAATCGAGAGGCCAGACAGGTAATACATCTGGTCACCATCAACATCACATTTGATGAGAGACTTTGCTCACAAATATATGTGAGATATTATACTCAGAAATAACTAATAGGAACTTAGCAGTGAACTGTTATATACCACACATATAAAACAGTATTTAAAATAATGGTTAATATAGTAACACAATGGGGTAAATATTTTTAAATATACATGATATGCATATATATGGATATATGGATATATATAGGTGTATATATGGGTATATATATGTACAGGTATATGCATATAGATCTGTGTGTATGTGTGGTATGTTTCTGTGTATGTATAAGTACATGTATATATGTATATATACACACACACATATGTATACATACATATTGTTCCTATTTATACAAACTAATATTTTGTTTAAATATTAAACAAAATTAAAACTAATAATTGTTTAATCTGTGTTATAGGAAAATGTACATAGAAAACAATGACTTCATATATTTTGCATAAACATATGATTAGGTCAGATCCCTCTGCTGTAAGATCATCTCATACTGATTCCCTTTGTCATAGCACCGACCATACTTCTTTAATATGACAATACATATGTCCTATTATTCAGCATATATAAACTAATTATATATTATTCTATATCCTCAACCCAAATAGAGCACCAAGCATTCAATAAATACTTCATTTGAACTATATGTTCTCCCAAATTAAAAGCTTCCTTCAAAGGGAGTATTTATCAGACTTATACACAAACCTGGTTTATTATTGGGTCACTTTTACCATCAATATTTACATTGTCAGGGTGCCTGGGTGGCTCAGTCAGCTGAACATCTGACTTTGGCCTAGGTCATGATCTCACCATTCTGAGTTGGAGCCCCACGTCAGGCTCTGTGCTGACAACTCACAGCCTGGAGCCTGCTTTGGATTCTGTGTCTCCATCTCTCTCTGCCCTTCCCCTGTTCACACTTCATCTGTCTCTTTCTCATAATTAAAGAAACATTAAAAATATATAAACCACCATCATCAACATCGTGGTTTATATAGAAACTTTATACTTAAGTTAATTTTTTCCATCCTACAAAGCAGATAGGAAACATTTGAGGATTCAAATGTCTTCCCTAGCCTTGTAAGTCAGACCATAATGTAGTCTACATACTCTGCATAACATGTATTTCCAATATTTATAGCATAATTTTAAATATGGATTTTTAAACATTGTGCATTTTCCAGTCTTACTCTATTGCTTAACAAAAAATAAGATTTTTTAAATTTCGAAAACCATGATTCATTCAATAAGCCATATAATGATTTCAAAGAGGAATTGAAGATCATTACAATTCATTTGTTTATTATTATTATTTTAATGTTTATTTTGGAGAGAGAGAGAGAATATGAGTGGAAGAGGGGCAGAGAGAGAAAGAGACACAGAATCCAAAGCAGGCTCCAGGCTCTGAGCTGGCAGCACAGAGCCAGACACAGAAAGCTAACCTAACGATGGTGAGATCGTGACATGAGCCAAAGTCAGACGCTTAACTGACTGAGCCACCCAAGCGCCCCACAGCAATTCATTTAAACACATGTCAAATGACCATTAATTGAATCTCCTAGCTTTAAACTAGGATTCTCTGAATCATCTTCAGCTATCTGTGAAAGTTGATCTTTAGGATTTTCCTATCCAACATTTACTCTAACAAGTACTCAGTAAAACAACATTTAAATTCTTTATAGAAGATATCCATTTTTTAATGTGAATCAATTCCTTTATAATATAACTACTTATTTTGACCTTCATTGAATATTGAAAAACATTATTAAGCAAATAAATTTTTATCAAAATAGGATCCATATTCCTGGTGTTTTGTTTTGTTTTTTAGAGAATCTTATAGTAGCTTACTGGTATGTCCAATAATGTACTGCGTCCTTTCCACCAATTTTACAAGATCTCCCACTTAACTTATTTCAGTCTTTAAAGTATTCAGCTTTCAAGGCCTGGCAACCAGATATCAGTGTCATCACATTCATTATTTAGTGCCTTATTAAGATTCAATTTTTCTTTTGTAGCAAATGTCTACCTGTCTAAACCCACTGGTGAAATTAGAGGCTTCAGTGAGGAACAAATAGATAAATTAAATTTAAAACTGAGCTTCTTAGAATGCATCAGTCAAAAGCTCTCTGTTCTTATAAGTATGGAACACTTTCATGTATATGTGGCTCTCACTATTGCGGCTGGTTTTCCATTTATTTCTAAAAAGTGCCCTTTGTGTTAAGCAGGAAAAACATATACAAACTTAAATAGTAAACATCTTAGATTTAGAACTTCATCTTTGAATGTCAAAGTGTTTAAGTTTTTAATAGTATAGTTCAGCTTAGCATTTAAACAAATTTTTTCTTTACTTTAAACGTCATTGGCCTATTCATTCTCTCTGAAAGCCAGCATTCTTTAGGAGGAAATAAACTGGACAAGACATCAGAAATCCTAGTTTCTAGTCCTACATTTTTCCTATTTAATTAGAAGACTGATATCAGATATTTAATTTTAAGAAGCTCCAAATCATCAACTATAAAATGGGGATTGGATGACTTACCTTCAGGTTTGCTCCCAGCTTTAATATCTACGATGTGTGTGTGTGTGTGTGTGTGTGTGTGTGTCTACTCAATATAAATCTTATTAACCAATTTTGTATCCAGAGCACCTAGAACACTATCTGGCTCCTGGTGGTACTATATCTTTTTTTTTTTTTTTTTTTTTTTCTAAAAGAATGAAGGAGCAAAAAACAAAACACAAGTGGGAAGGAAGGGAAGGAGGAAGGAATGTTTTAAAACGTGACATAAAAGGGTGGCTCAGTCAGTTGAGCGTCAGACTTCAGCTCAGGTTATGATCTCATAGTTTATGAGTTTGAGTCCCACATCAATCTCACTGCTGTCGGTGCAGAGTCCTCTTTAGATCCTCTGTCCCCCTGCCCCGCCCCTCCCCCACTCATGTTCTCTCCCTCTCAAAAAATAAAATAAACATTTAAAATGTGGCATAAAAAATGACTATTGCCTATTTAGTAGACTTTTCAACCTGGGCTAACAATGTCAAGGAAAGATTTAAAGAGTTACTTGTTTTTTACAATCTAGCTCTTTCCCCCATATCTGGAATGACAATTTACTCACACAGAGACAGTTCCACAGCTGCTCCTTCTAGGGATTGTCATCATTTCTTAACAAGAGATAATTTTATCAAATTTTTAAAAGTTTGCTTCTTAGTGTCTCTGGGTTTTATTTATCTCAGTCCATTTTTTAAAACATCATTTACATCCAGAACCAATATTTTAGAAGAGATTTAAGAATACTCTGTCTCATTTAGTTAAGACTTGTCTTTCAACAAGTTCTAATGAGTATTCACTTCATCAATACTACACAACAGACAGTTCTTTATTGGAGCTGTCTTTAAAGGGAGAACGGGTTCCTGGAGTATAACCTTCATAACATGTGGAGGATGGTATGATGAGAATGAGTGACAGATGTGTACTAATTACAATAGGAAATGGTGGCTCACTTCTCTAGCTTCTATTTTTCTGAAATGTAAATGATCTTAAATTATTAGGTGTTCGAGTGATAGGTGAAAGTTAGGGTAACATTTCCAAAGAAATTTAGAAGCAATTTATATGGCATCCAGGCAATTTCTGCCTTAGAGTACACTCAATCTTTTATTTTAATGCTGACACTTCAAGCTGAAAGTCTTTCAGTTACTGTTGAAGTTAAAATAACACAACAGAGGGAGGTGAGTAAACTGTTATAAAATACATGATGGATGTTCAGAAAACATTGTCTATTATATGCAAGAGAAAACCCATAGAAGAGGAAAAAATGAACTTGCAAAATGAATCAAGAAATAAAAGACAGTTAATATACAGAAAAATGAATGCAGACTGCAGAAGGAAGAGATTTTGTTAAAGAAAAACAAGGACAGTATCTTCTTAATTACAGTTTGTAAGCTTTAGAAATAGTCTCTCTTTGCTTTTTAGCAGTAATTTGTTAGGCTTCAGTCTAGGTGAATTGATTACTTCTTCAAGTGTGAAAATTATTTTTGAGACAGAGGAGGATTCACTGTGTTCATAAGCATTGAATGTACAAGTATATTCATTTTGTAGAAGAGATACTAAGAAAATATATATATTTTTTCATTTTAAGGTAACAGCTACTCTATTTGTTTTTGCTTTGTTTTTCTGCATTACTTTGGGGAAGGAAGCAATTTTTAATGAAGGAGAACCTTTTCGACAGTGAATGGAGTAGTTAGGTGAGCTTTGTCATATTACATTTAAAAATGTACTGTTACAGTCATTTTAATGGAAGGGTATGCTTCTCTGATATTACACTAATAGTCATGCTTTCTAGGTGTCTATAATGACTCATTTATTCAAACAATAATTATTGAGTGCTATTATGTGGCAGGTGCTGGTTTAGACACTGAAGATGAAAGAGTTAAAAGAAAAAAAAAACAAAATTTTCTCCATTTCACGGATGATTTTCAGATGAGAGAACATAAAATAAATACATACGTACAATCTGCCCTAAGTGCTCGAGAAAAAGAATTACAATTTATAAGGGCAGAGCAACTGCAGAGATAAGGGGAAGATGATTTTAAATAGTGCATCCAAGTCACTGAAATACATCTGAGTAAACATCCAAAAGCCATGAAGAAGTAAGCTATATGGAAACCTGGGGAAATAGTGGTTCAGCCACACAGAACAACACATAGTAAGGCCCCAAAGCAAGGGCATGTCAACACTGTCAGAGAAAAGAACTTTAGGCTGCTTTTAAGGGTCTGGCTGTTACCCAGAGTGAGATTGGGAAGCTGTGGAAGGTTTTAAGCAAAGAAGTAACATTATATGTTCTAAGTTTTTGCAAGTTATTTTGGTTGTCCTGTTGAAAATAGAACAGTGAAAACAGTGACCAGTAATGAGGTATTGCAGTAATCCAGGCAAGATATACTAGTGACTCGGACCCAAGTAGTAGCATTAAAAAAAAGTCAGAAAGTGATTTGATTTTGACCATGATATGGTTTGCTACAATGGTGACTGGTTATTTAGACTAACTCTGAAATAAAGCTACAGGAAGACATAGGGCACCTGGGTAGCTCAGTCAGTTAACCATGCGACTTCGGCTCAGGTCATGATCTCACAGTTCCTGAGTTCAAGCCCCACGTCAGGCCCTGTGCTGACAGCTCGGAGCCTGGAGCCTGCTTCAGATTCTGTGTCTCCTTCCCTCTACCCCTCCCCTGCTCCCGTGTGCGTGTGTGTGCTCAAGCTCTCTCTCTCTCTCTCTCTCTCTCTCCCTCTCTCTCTCTCTCTNATGCGACTTCGGCTCAGGTCATGATCTCACAGTTCCTGAGTTCAAGCCCCACGTCAGGCCCTGTGCTGACAGCTCGGAGCCTGGAGCCTGCTTCAGGCTCTCTCTCTCTCTCTCTCTCTCTCTCCCTCTCTCTCTCTCTCTCTCTCTCTCTCTCTCTCTCTCGTCTCCTCTCTCTCTCTCAAGAATAAGTAAACATTAAAAAAAAAGATACAGGAAAACAAAAGTAAGAATTTTTCCATGAGCACTTAAAGGAACTGACTACTGACTAGATAGCAAGAAGTTTCAGAATAAATCCTCAAACCAAGCAGAATTCTAGAGATAAAACAGGACACTTGCACTGGCCCAGAATATTTGCTGATGCTACTATAGTAGCTGCTTTGTTGATGGACTTTCAAGGAGATGTAGCAGAAATTAATGCCAGGGGTGCCAAAGGGCAAGGATCCAAGGATAACATGTGCAAAAAGATAGGATGATGAAGGGAAGAGCCTTGTTATGGTCAGGAATACCCAGAAGTCAAGTCAGTCCCGCTTATCATCTGGGGGATTAAGCAGGCAGAGAGTGAGAAGGAAGAGAGAGGGAAACATCCCAGTCTCATTTGAGGGGTTTGAAAACAAATATATGTTTTTGACTAAATGAATTAACTCACAAATTGGTTTACTGTGTGAATATTAGTTTGTGCTTTAGTATTTTGGAATAAGAGCATTTCTCTCTGTAAAGTAGGATTCCACTTGTGATGAGCACTGGGTGTTATATGTAAGTGATGAATCACTAAATTCTATTCCTGAAACCAATACTACACTTTCTTTTTACTAACTTGAATTTAAATAAAATCTGAGAAGAAAAAAATGGGAGCCCAAAGAAACCTTTCTCTAAATGAAAGAACCATTTCTGGACAGGAATGATCACAAGTGTTTTGTTTTTTTTTTTTTTTTAACTTTACCCAAATTTATACAAAAGTTTACTAAATGTGATGTTTAAGATTGCACTAAGGAAATATTTAATAATTTCCAAAATATGAGACATGAGAACCATGAAGATTTTGGAACAACAATATGTAATAACTTTCTGATCTGGGTATATAATATTCAATTTAAGTATTATTTTTTAATGAAATGGTTTGACCAAGAAATAATGGAAGAATTGTTCTAAGTCTACTTTTATTTTTTAGTTTGTTTTAATGTTTATTTACTTTTGAGAGAGAGAGGAGAGAAGAAAGAGAGAGCATGCACGCGCACGCACCCGGGAGCCGGGGAGTGTCAGAGGGGAGTAGACACAGCATCTGAAGCAGGCTCCAGGCTCTGAGCTGTCAGCACAGAGCCCAACACGAGGCTCAAACTCACAAACCACGATACCTTAGCCGAAGTCCGACACTTAACTGACTGAGCCACCTAGATGACTCTTAACTCTACTTTTAAAATGTTTACATATATTTATATTTCTAAATGAAATAACTACATATAACTTAGATCATTTAATACTGTTACAGCTTCCAAAAGAACCAAAGATGCTTCATTCCTTTCCATTAGAAAGAATGAAAATATATATTGCCTGGTTGCTTTCAATAAGAAATTGTCTTCTATTATGAAAATAATTCAATGAGTTGAAGGTGTAGCTGGGTTTGGTTATATGATTTCCTTTTAATTTCTTAAAGATACTCGAGGAACATCAAGTTTGGTTATTTCTGTGAGAAATAAGCTTAGGAGTAGTGGAATCATGCAGTTATATCAATTTAACCATGTATTTTAATCAGTTAAATACAACAACATAAAAGTTTGTAAGTGCATAAATCATGTGAAAATATTTCACTGAGCACTATTACATTTCTGGCAATAAGAGCCTTAAAACTTTTTTCCTTTGAAAATAATAGGAAATTTAGATGGGCAAAATCTGGGATATATAGAATTATCAAATGAATTATGAAATTAGACAAAAATTGCAGAAAATTTGATCCAGGCTTTGTTTTACAAAATTTTACATATTCTTCCTCCTGCCTCAACCCCAAGAGAGGAAATCTGTCACAAATTCCTACTCTTCGTTTCTCACCAATTCTTAGGCATCCTTCAGGTGTTTGCTCAAACCTCATGTTCACCCATTCACTGAATCTCTGACCAGTTTACATTTTCGTGTTTCAACGCCGCCAACCCTATAGTAGTGAAAGGCACTTCATCTCTCTCCTGCATTGTGGTTTGCCTTTCTACTGCATACCAGTTCAGATCCATTTTCTACATGATGGCCAGAAAGATCTTGGAGTTGTTTTTTTTTTTTTAAGTTTTTAATTCCATTTAGTTAACAAATAGTATAATATTGCATTCTTGTTTACAATATAGTGATACAACACCTCCATAAAACATCCGTTGCTCATCACAAGTGCACTCCTTAGTCCCTATCACCTGTGTGACCGGCCTCCCCGCCCACCACCTCTCTGCTATCCATCAGTAATACTCTGTAGTTAAGACTCTGTTTCTTGGTTTGACTCTCTGTTTCTTTTATTTTCCATTTGCTCATTTATTTCTTAAATTCCACATATCAGTGAAATCATACGACAATTGTCTTTCTCTGACTGGACTTATTTCACATAGAGTAATACTCTCCAGCTCCATGAATGGCTTTGCAAATGGTAAGATTTCATTCTTTTTATGGGTAGGTAATATTCCATTGTATATATACCAAATCATTTTTTTCCCTCACATGTAGCATTAGGGTTTGGTTTAGAGCCAGGATAAAGGTTTAGGGTTAATGTTAGGGCTAGGGTAAGGAGATGTGCCTATTATCCTCCAGTTAGAGACTTCTCCAGAAGGATAAGTTTAGGGTTCATGTTATGGTTTGGTTTAAGGTTAGGTTTAGAGGTTACTTGTTAGGAGTTAGGGTAATTATTTGGATTAGGATTAGGTATTCACTTAGAATAATACTCTCTACCTATATCCATTCCATTGGAAATTACAAAATTTCATTCTTTTTTCTGGCTGAGTAATATTCCTCTGTGTGTGTGTGTGTGTGTGTGTGTGTGTGTGTGTAATACCAAATGTGGGTTTTTTTGTTTGTTTTTCCTCAGGTCTTAAATTAGGGTTCATTTTAGGGCTTGAATAAAAATTAGATTTAGCGTTACGGTAAGGCCATGATGAGGGGGTTTGCCTATGATCTTTCAATTCAGAATCCTCTCTAGAGGGATAAGTTTCATGTTGGGGTAATGCTTGGTGTTAGAGTTAGGGGACTGTAGTTAGTTTTTAGGGGTTAAGGTTAGGTTTGGGTTAGGATTAGGTCTAGAGCTAGGGTGAGGGTGAGGATGAGGGAGGGTATGTTTCTCCTATCCTGTAATTCAGAGACCTTTCCAGAAGTTAGGTTTAAGGTTAGAGTTAGGTCCAGAGGCAGAGTTTAGGTGTCCCTGGTTAGAAGTAAGGTTCATTTTAGGGTTAGGATAAAGGTTAGGTTTAAGGTTAAGTTTTCTGCTTCCCAACCTGCAGTTCAGAGACCTATCAACTAAAACCAACTTGTTTGTGTGAGAATGAATATGGCAACAATCCACTGAACCCAAGTAGAGAGGGTTTTGTGTTCTAACTACTCTTTAAATGGATATTCAGCTGTTCCTTCTTTTTTTTAAGTTTTTTAAGTTTTTATTCATATTCTCCATACAATGGAATATTAGTTTCAGGTGTACAATTTAGTGATTCAACACTTACATACATTCCTTTTTATGGCTTAGTAACATTTCTGTGTGTGTGTGTGTGTGTGTGTGTGTGCGCTCGTGCGCACCACATCTTTATCTTTCATTAGTCGATGGACCCTTGGGCTCTTCCCATTATTTCGCTATTGTTAATTCTATTATTAGCAAGGTGCATATATGCCTTTGAATTAGTATATTTGTATTCCTTGTATAAATACCTAGTAATGCAATTGCTGGATCATAGACTAGTTCTATTTTTAACTCTCTGGGGAAACTATTCTGTTTTCTAGTGTGGCTGCACCAGTTTTCATTCATTCCAAAAGTGTAAGAGGGTTCTCCTTTCTGTGCATCCTTGCCAGTATTGGTTATTTCTTGTTGTTAATTTTGACCATTCTGACAGGTGGGATGTGTTATTTCACTGTGATTTTGGTTTGTATTGCCCTAATGATCAGCGATGTTGAGCATCTTTTCATGTGTTTGTTAGCCATCTGGATGTCTTCTTTGGAAAAAATATCTTATTTGGAAAAATCTGTTCTACCTATCTTTAACTGAATTATTTAATTTTTGGGTGTTGAGTTTTATAAGTTATTTTTAATATATTTTGATACTAACACTTTACCAGATATATCATTTATAATATCTTCTCCAATTCCATAGGTTGCCTTTTACTTTGGTTAATTGTTTCCTTTGCTGTACAGAAACTTGATTTTGATATAGTCCCAATAGTTTATTTTTGCTTTGATTTCTCTTGCCCCAGGAGACATACCTAGAAAGAAGTTGCTATAGCCTGTGTCAAATAGGTCACTACTTGCGTTATTCTCTAGGATTTTTATGGTTTCAAGTCTCATATTTAGGTCTTTAATTCATTTTAAATTTAATTATATGCTTGGTATAAGAAAGTGGTCCAGTTTCATTTTTTTTTTTAACATTTATTCATTTTTGAGAGACAGAGCATGAGTTAGGAAGGGGCAGAGAAAGAGAAGGATACACAGAATCTGAAGCAGGCTCCAAGCTCTGAGCTGTCAGCACAGAGCTCAACACAGGGCTCAAATTCACCAACCGTGAGATCATGACTTTAGCCAAAGTCAGTTGCTTAACTGACTGAGCCACCTAGGCGCCCCTGTCCAGTTTCATTCTCTTGCATGTTGTGGTTGAGTTTTCCCAACACCATTTGTTGAACACACTGTCTTTTTCCCATTGAATATTCTTTCCTGCTTTTTCAGGGATTAATTAACCATATAGTTCTGGATTAACTTTTGGGTTTTTTATTCTGTTCTATTGATCTATGTATCTATTTTTTGTGCCTGTACCATATTGTCTTGATCACTACCTCCTTCTAATATAACTTGATGTCTGGAATTGTGATGCCTCCAGTTTTGGTTCTCTTTTTCAAGGTTTTTGGGACATTTGGGGGCTTTTTTGGTTCCGTACAAATTTTGATTGATTGTTCTAGCTCTATGAAAAATGCTGGTGGTATTTTGATAGAGATTGCATTAAATGCATAGATTGCTTTGGGTAAGACGAACATTATCAGTTTGTTCAAGTTTTCTATTTGTCCCTTTTTCAGTTTTGGTAGTTTATAGGTTTCTAGGAAACTTTCCATTTCTTCTAGGTTGTCCAGTTTGTTAGCATATAATTTTTCATAATATTCTCTTAAAATTTTTTATATTCCTGTGGTGTTGGTTGTTATTTCTCCTCTCTCACTTGGATTTTATTTATTTGGGCACTTTCTCTTTTCTTTTTGTTAAGTCTACAGAGAGGTTTATCAATTTTATAATTTTTTTGCAAAGAATCTGCTTTTGATTTCATTGATCTGTTCTATTGGGGGTTTTTTTTTAGCTTCTATTTCATTTATTTTTGCTCTGATCTTTATTATTTCCTTCCTTCTGATGACTTTTGGCTTCTTTGTTTATTATCCTTATTTTAGCTCCTTTAGGTGTAAGATTAGGTTGTTTATTTATTTTCCTTGCTTCTTGAGGCAGGCCTGTATTGCTATAGACTTCTCTCTTAGGACCACATTTGCTGCATCCCAAATGTTTGGGACTGGTGTATTTTCATTGTTATTTCTTTCGTTGTATTTTTAAATTTCTTCTTTGATTTTCTGGTTGACCCATCCATTCTTTAGTAGTATATTGTTTAACCTTAATGTATTTATGGTCTTTGCAAATTTTTCTTGTTTTTGATTTCAAATTTCATAGCGTTGTGGTCAGAAAATGTAAATGGTATGATCTCAATCTTTTTATACTTGTTGAGCCCTGATTTGTGACCTAGTATGTGATCTCTTCTGGAGAATGTCCCTTATATATTTGAAAAGAATGTATTTTGTACTTTTTTAGGACGGAATGTTCTGAATATATCTGTTAAGTCCACCTGGTCCAGTTTGTCATTGAAAGCCATTGTTTCCTTGTTGATTTTCTGTTTAGATGTCCTGATATTTTATAGATATAAGTGCAGAGTTAAATCCCCTACTATTATCTTATTATTATCAATGATTCCTTTATGTTTGTTATTGTTTTATGTATTTGGGTACTCTCATGTTAGGTCCATAAATATTTATAATTGTTAGATCTTCTTGTTGGATTGCCCTCTTTATTTTGATATAGTAATCTTAATCTCTTGTTACAGTCTTTGGTTTAAAGTCTAGTTTGTCCAATATAAGAATTGCTACTCCAGGTTTCTTTTCACATCCACTTTCCTGATAAATGTGTGTCCATCCCCTCACTTTCAATTTGCAGACATTTTTAGGTCTAAAATGAGTCTATTGTAGGCAGCATATAGACGGATCTTGTTTTTTATCCATTCTGACACCCTATGTCTTTTGATTGGAGCATTTGGTCCATTTATATTCAGAGTAAATATTGATATGTAGTTAGTGCAATTTTATAATTGCATTATAATTTTTGCTTTGTCATTTTTTCTGGAGATTTTCTCTCTTCTGTTCTTGTCTTTGTCACTTTCAATCTTTCCTTCCCCCTAAAAGAATTCTCTTCTACTAGACTGCCATCTTAGCTCCTCTCCAGAAAGATCTTTTTTTTTTTTAATATTGTATTTATTTCTGAGAGAGAGAGTGTGTGTGTGAGTGAGCAGGGGAGGGTCAGAGAGAGAGGGAGATACAGAATCTGAAGCAGGCTTCAGGCTTCGAGCTAGCTGTCAGCACAGAGCCCGATGCAAAGCTTGAACCCACGAACCACGAGATCATGACCTGAGCCGAAGTCGGAGGCTCAACCGACTGAGCCACCCAGGTGCCCCCAGAAAGATCTTTTTAAAATTATAATCTGAACATGTCAAGGACCAGCTTTAAGCCACCAATAAATCTGTGTGTATTTTGGGATAAAGTTCAAAATCTCTAATTAGGTCCATAATATTCCAGGATTGTAGGGTAGCCAATCACTTCTCCAGCCTCTATGGTTACCACCCCTTGTTCTTTGTGCTCCAAGAATATTGGCCTCCCTTAACTTCCTAATATGTGTTCCCTGCTCTTTCAGACTATAAGTGCATTAGTTTCCTTTCTTTTTTGATCCTTTATCCTAGTAAACTCTTTCTCCTTATTCACGTTTAGTTTCTACTTTACATTCTCTCAGAAAAGCATTCACTTCACCCCAGACTAGGTCACAATTCCATACTGCTCTGAATTATCCTCGTGCATCTAATTATAAGTTCATTCTCTGTCCTCTATATTAGAATTTCTAGGAGGTGAGGAATTCTGCCATTTTCCCCCCTGCATTTAGCATTCAATAAATGCTTGGTAAATAAATGGATAAATTAATGACCTGATAAAAATAGAGTAGTTACCCTTGAAGTACAATTCTGTCAACTCTGTACTGGCAGTATGACACTTAAGATGCTATTAGCTTTGTCCTCAGGTAAACCACTTTCTACTTTAAAAGATGGTTGTCACAGTTCTGGGCATTACATACAGAAAGAATAATGTCTAGTGGAGGAAGAACAGCTATTAGAGGGTCTTTTTTGATAGGAAAGTTTTGTCCCCAAACCAAAACTCATTATAAGATTTCTCTTCATGTCTCATTGGCTAGTCTATCAAATTTCAAAACCTAAATAACGGTAGCTCATCCATTAATTGTTTCTTCAAATAGCAATGGGATTCCATGAAGAAACAATTAATTCATCTCACAAAGATACAATCGTTTAAGCACTTTTCCTCCAGACAGTCATCCTGCTTCAGCATGGAGGAAAAATGCTTTATGCTTACTTATGCCACAAAGAATACTAAAAAGATGTGTACTCGAGTGTTGAACTTTAATAAAATCAATAATTTCTGCTGCTTCACAAAGGATATTCTTAGGTGTGTATGTGTGTTATTTTTACTACAAAGTGTCATAGAACAGGGATCAGCAAACTATCATCCACAGGTCAAACCTAACCCACAGCTACTTTTTATTGGGATACAGCCATGCTCATTTATTTACACTTTGTCTGCTGATGACTTTGCTCTTCAAATGCAGAGTTTAGTAATTGAGACAGAGACTGCAGAAAGTCTAAAACATTTCCTATCTGGACCTTGGAGGGAAAAATAATTTCTGACACCTAGCATAGAAAAGTACAATAAAAACTAGTAGGATTTGGCATTACTGTGTTGATTTGGACTAAGAAGACAATTGTTTTACTCACCATGGTTTCTACACAATCAGGTCAAATGCCAGCTCAGTAAAAATGGCAAATGATGTCTTATTATAAAAATAATTGTTATAAAATTAAGATTGTCTTTATGGACACATTGAAAAGTCTTGGGAGCTCCTTAACCTGTGGATCCCACTTTGAAAATAACTCTTCTGAGTATCATCTATATTCTTGTCAAAGTCTAATGTGAATTAGTAGTTTTACCTCTTCTCAGAAAATGAAAAGACTTAGAATACTTTAACTCCATTTGCCCCATTCCCAAATGATATTCTATTGTTATGACATGAATTCTGTATATCCCTAAACTTTATGATACATTACTATTTTTATTTTAACCAATTAATATCACTCAGATTTTTAAAAAATATTTCTTTCTGAATCTCCAAACTTCTGTCAGGGATCACTTGCCATCTGTCTAAAAAACACTTCATGGTGTTTTGTTTGATCTAAGGCTTGTGGTTATATATGCTCTCTATTTCTGTTTGTTTGAAAATGTCTTTATTTCACCTTCATATGGGAAGGGTATTTTGCCAGATATGACATGATATCTTCAGTATGCTGAAATGAAATGATGATAACTCTAGATACCATTCCATTGCTGGTTGGCTGGAACACTTTCTGTTGAGAAGTTAATTTACAATCTTATTGTTTGCTCTTTGAATGTGATCCACAATGCTTTTCCTTTGTCTTTAACTTTCAGTCATCTTTTTATAATGTTTTCGTTTTTTTAATTTTTTAAATGTTTTGTTTATTTTTGAGAGAGAGAGAGAAACAGAGTATGAGTGGGGGCAGGGCAGAGAGAGAGAGGGCTGAAACAGACTCCAAGCTCTGAGCTATCAGCACAGAGCCTGATGCAGGGCTCGAACCTGTGAACCATGGGATCATGACCTAAGCTGAAGTCGGATGCTTAACCAACTGAGCCACCCAAGCACTGATATAGTGTTTCTTAGAGTAATTTTCCTTATACTTATAATTCTTGGCTTCATGGAAATTTTTGTATCTATAATTTGATGTCATTAGCAGTAGGGAAATCAGTCAGTTATATCTTTAAGCTTTGCTTCCCTCTCCCATCTCCTTCTGAGACTCCACTTATATTTAAAATATACCTTTTTACAGCATCCCCTATGTCTCTTATGCTCCTGTCTGTGTTTTGCATCCTTGCTTTTATTTGTATTTAAATGCATATACTTTTTTTCTCATTTATTGTCCACTAACTCCTTCTTCATCTCTAGTAACTCTGATATCACTTAAACTATTATATTAAATTCTCAAGTTTAGGTAATTTATTTTTCTTCTTACGGAATTTCCATTGGCTCTTTTTAAAAATATCTGTTTTTCTCTTGAAATTCTTCAACTTATCTTTTTTTATTTAAATGTATTAAATTATAGTGTAAATTCTGTATCTGATAACTCTGAGTTTCCTGCTTCTCTTGTCTATTGCTCTTTTGGTTTCATGGCTTTACATTCTCATGTTCTTGGTTATTTATAACTTAGCTTATATTTTCTTGGTTATTTATAACTTAGTTTATATGTTTCATATTGCATATGAAAACTTGTAGACTACAATTACTGAAGTTTTATTTCTCCGGAAACAATTGATAATTACATTTGGAAGGCTACTGTGGATACTAGAAATCACAGCTCATCACAGCCCAGTCAGATATTGATATAATTTGAAACATTATTTTTCCTTTTTAGTGTTCATCAGTTCTCAGTTTATTTTTCTTTTAAGCTTGTAGTACCCCAGGGTTCAGTCTCAATACCTGGAATATTTACTAGATTATCCCTCCTTGGGGGAGACCAAACCCTTATTATTTGTCACTCTGGCTTCCACTGTTTTCCAGCCGCCCTATTTAACCTCTTTGTCTCTCTGCCTCCTTCTTTGGGATCAACCCTAAGAGACAAGAAACCCCAATGGTATTGCTCACCTTTCTGGGTTCCCTTCTCTTAAATCTTGGCCCTATAAATATAAACTACTTTTAAAGCATTTCAATGCCTTATAACAACTTTTAAATATTAGTCCAGCTTTTCAGCTAATACGTCTACCATCATTGGAAGAAAATTCCGGATTAGAACATCTCTGCCATAGCCTATTCTGCATGTCACTCTTCATGTCCTCAGTTTGTTTGTACATTCTTTTTTTTTTTTTTTTGAGTACCACATAGTTCATGCTCTCTAATATCATGATATGTCTACTTTTTAATATCATCATTTCAATACCAATAGCAATATTCTCTCAAGTTCTCCATCTGCAAGTGGTATTTTCATGCTTGAAAAAAGACTTTATCAATTACACTCTTATGTCTCAGGCACATTCTAATCTTAATAACACAAAACTGCACAATAGTAACCCTGCAAACAAAACAGGTTATAGAAGACATTCCACCAAGTAATATACTTTTTGAGAAAAGTATTTTCTCCTGTGTGGCCTTGTGGTTTACTGTGATCTGTCTCTAGATTGCATTCTGAATTTAGTTTCCACGTTGAATCTAAAAAATATTCCCAATCAAGCAGCATTTCTTGGACACTGTAATAAGTCTTTATTATCACAATTATCAATAGTGATATTTTTGACTTCTTGACTACATCATGTACCAGTTACACAATTAAATTTGCCAATGCTACAGCCACATTGGGTTTATGCAGGGACTGGCTTTAATAAAAACACGTAGTTGTAGAATGATTATTATGTTGATGATTATTTGTGAGTTGTAGAAAGAGATCTAAGCAAATTACAAACAAGATACTATCTGGAAAGAGAAGAAGAACCACTGCTGAAGAACAGTAAATTTTAATTTCAGCATAAAAATTGTATAACAATTTTGTTTTAAAAAAATCTGATATGGTGCCTAGAAAGTAACCAAAATTAAATGCTTTATTAATCTCTAATAATAATCTGATTGAACAGTGGATGCTAGTGTAAAACATATTTGTGCAAATAGTTTAATGTGAAATTTAATTAATTTCTTATTCTATGGTAGCCTAGTATTAACTTGTACCACAGTTTTTTTAATTTGAATTCTTAGAAATAATAATGTAATACATGTAATTAGTTATATTAATATAAAATATAAATAATTTATATAATAATATAATATGTAAATATATATTTGATACTATATAAATGTATATGTATTAATATGTACATATCAATTAATATGTGTTTTATTTTTTTAACTCAATGAAACTCTTGTACAGATGACCTCATTTATTCCTCACAGCAATATTGAAAACTGAGATCAGGAGAAACTTCACAGAAATGACTCAACCAGTGAATAATTGAATTGAGATATGAACCCTGGCTTATCTGATCCCCTAAACCATGCTTTTTCCATTATACCATATTGTCAGATAGAAAAACATTGCAAAATCAGATATGATACTGCTGTTTAAAAACACATGTAATTTATGAAATATTGTGCAAGGATTTCTTGTTATGGCTAGCATGGTTAATTGGTAAAAAGTTCTTTAAGAAACATTTACTTCTTTGGAAGTTTTTTCAAATTTCCTATTTGATCGAGGGGCATAAAATCTCTCAAGTTTAGAGTTTATATGAATGAAAAATAATGTAACACTTGGTGGAAATTATTGAATCATATGTCATATGCTAGCCTGTCTAGATTATTATTCTGAGGAGATACTCTCCCATTTAGTAGCATCAGACTCTCCCCTGCAGACGCAGACTGCTAAAAACTATAGTACTTTCCCTTGGCCTAAGAAGAAAGCTACATGTAATGTTAATATTTTCAGCAGAGTCCTTTAGCAATTACAGTGTATAATCACTCACCTGGGACAGAGCATATGTTGTGCCGAATTGTCATTTGTCTTTCCAGATTAAAAGCAAGTAAGCATCTTGCCTGCAATAATCACTCAGGAAATACTGGTTGATGTGAAATCAAAGAGCTCCCTCTGGTCATGTCTGTGTGTGCTACTTTGATCTTCAGACCTCTGCCTCCCCCCTTGCTCCTTCTATCATTAGTAATTCCCTGCTCCCATGTCCTTGATAAAGTCATGTTTTAACAAGCGTCCTCATTCCTTATAAGAAAAATCAGTTATGGAGAAAGTAAAAACAGAAGTTTATTTCTTAAAGGTTTAAATAAAAAAGGGTCTTTATAGGAGGGTACTTGTTGGGATGAGCACTGGGTGTTATATGGAAGCCAACTTGACAATAAACTATTTAAAAAAAAGGATCTTATGTCCTTTCTTTCTTTTTCTTTTTCTTTTTTTTTTTTACTATTGTTCCTTATTCTTTGTTTTTTTTCTAATATCTTTACTCAGACGCTAACTTGAAGTCACTTCAAGGTCACTCGGAGACCAAGAAAAAAACCTCCTAAACTCTTTTGAGTTTGAAAATTTGTAAACCTAAGATTTACCTTAGTCATTTCTTCCCTGTATTCTAATTCTACAAGAATTGCTCAAAACCTACGATGTATTTCATATATTGGAAAAAATCTAGTTGTTAAAAAGAATGAAGAAGGTCTATATGTGGTGATATAAGTAATTTACAGGATTTTCTGTGAAAAAATTAAGGTATAGGACTGTGTGAAAAGTACAATCCCATTTCTAAACTATGGCAAAATTATCTAAGTATGTACATGCGTACTTTTGTACACATAGACTATGAGTAGAAAGTTATTTGAGACTAGTTTCTGGGTTCTGTGGTAGAAGGGAGACTTACATTTTACTCATCACTTGTTTGTACCATTCAGAATTTTTTATGAAATGCTCAAGGGAATTTCAATTTAAAAAAAAAAAAGTGTCACTAAAGTGACACAATTCAAGAGTTCTCAAAATATGATCCCATAGAATATAACACATCCAACCATTCATTCACTTATCCATTAATCTACCCAAAAACCATTTATTAAACCTCCCCAGTTCACTGCCTTTTAAACTTGAGTTATTGTAGGGGAGAAGGGCGGGAAATAGGGGAGTCAGTGTGCTTCCAGGACATAAGTAGAGGGGTTGGTTATCGGAATTTCTGGAAGTTAAAAATGAATGCTTATCTGGTCAAGATGAATTTCACAGTCTGTGTCCAGGTCGCCCTCGTACTCATTAGTGGTCTCAGCTAAAGGGTTTAATTGTTCAGTAGGAAGGTCATGGAGAGCTTGATGAACATTAGTAATAGCTGCTTGATTGGGTTAGCGAGGACACCAATTCACAGGGTGCAAACTAGAGTTTGTGGAAACAGAATTGTGAGACATGGAGGGGCATTACAAAATGTAGGTGCTAGAATGAAATAATCAGAACCCTAAATCAAAGAAATACTTGGAGATTGAGCTCATCCTTTTTCACTGGCCATCTTTATGTACCTTAACATCGCTATGTGTGAATCCCTTTCTGTCAAAAATAACTGCAAAATATGTATACTGTCATGCATATAAACAACTTAACATACAAGTAAACATTATAGAGAAACAATTCGTTTCAAGACAACTATGAATTATGGTTAAAGCCTGAAAACATGCAATGTGTGAAAACCACACTCTATCATTAACCTAGATATATTACTATGAAGAGTTTCATTGTAAATCTAACATTTAAAATGGTGACAATGCCTTTTTTTTGATAGAATAAAATTTTGTAATATATCCTCTCCTTTAAGCTCCATTAAAAAAAATTATCTTCACAAAGATCAGAAAGTGGAAGAGACTATCAACTCCGTTTTCATTACAGACTTCCTTTACATTTGAACTTGGTACTCAGTGTCACATTCCCCCCCGCCTCCAATTCCTGTCTTTTATAGGATATAGCAGACTTTGTAGATTTTTTATTCTACCACTATTTGGTTTCCAAGTAAATGATTTTTTCCTTTGAGATTTAGATCTTATTCTTTACCTCTTAAACCATTTTATTAAAATATATATTTTTTATAACTGGCCTCTCAGACAAGATTAATTCCTATAAGTAAAAAGAAGAAAACCCTTTGGATTTTGGCTACTGCAGTCTACCAGATTAACCTTTTATTATTATCACTTTCAAAGAAAGAATTATATCTTATTTGGCATAGTACTTGGAGAATTGACTTTTTGTTTTCTTTTCCAACTGAAAATCATTAGCTATGCTATAATGGTCTATCACAGACAAAACTTGCTTTAGCGTTTCTTTGTTTCTCTGCTGTTGCTCTGTGGTATTGGCTTCTTCTGGATTTGCACAGTAAAATCTTTCTATATTTCTTACCCAAACAGGCTTTTCCAACAAATCTCGAGATTTAGGAAGTTACCATTGCTTCCAGGAATTTATGTTGCCCAAAGCCAGCTAACAGATTTAGCCAATATTACAGAATGCTCTGGGCTACAAGAAAGATGTTATTTGACCAGATGTTATTACAGAATAGAAAAACAGATTACTCTTTATATTTTGGTTCTACAGAAACCTTCCATAAAGTAGTTATTCCTAAGGAAATACAGAAATTCATTTGTCAGAAAACACTTTAGCTAAATGGTATCAAACACTAGCTATATCCTTGCCCAGCCTTGTAAAAACTCATGCTTATGACTTGACTTTATAGAAAAAAAATTTTAATGCCAAGGCCAAACTGTAACTAATTTTAAATGTAGCTACTTCTATCACTAGAATCTATTAAGTTATGGCATTATCACAAGCACAAATTATTGTTTCACTGCCCTACTCCATATTCTCCTTGTGGAAAAAGGGAGTCAGCTGACACTCCAGGTGAGGGCTTACATGTTACAGTCATTGTTAGGGCTCCCTTAGAATTTCTCTTATAAAGTGTTCATTTGGGTTTTGTGTGAGGACAAACCTAAGCTAGCAGCACACCAGTTGATATGAACTGATGCTCTTCTAGGATTAATTCTTAACAAGAAATTATTGACTTTTGCTCTCATGGTTTTTCTCATGAAAGTTTTAGTATTTTTACTTGGTTAGAATAATCTTACTTTTGGCAATGAAATTTATCTGAGTATTTTTCATGTTTCATTTTTATTTTCTACTTTATTCATTTTAAAATTCGTGGAAAAAAAATCATACTGACAAAGTTCAAAAATACCAATGTATATAGAATAAAAATTATAATTTTCCCTTCACACTTTTACCAACCCTACATAACAATTTGATTCCATCCCCCATATAACCCCATACAATATGTGAATATTGTATTTCACAGCTTTATTTTAATGTTGCTTATTTTATTTCTTCCTACTTGAATTGAGTTTTTGCTGTTATTAGTAGTGTTAAGAATATGTATGAATCAAGTCAGTTGACCCAGAGCCACAATAATGATGGATTTATGTCATCATAGCTACTTTGAATTTGCTTCTCAATCACTCACAATACCAATTTATAATTCAGTTATCCTTACTCTGCACATACCTTTTAGCTCATTTCAGCCACTAGTCCAAATGATGAAATCATCAAATATAAATGTTTAATAAAAGGAAAGTCAAGTTTCTCATCAAAATTTTTTGTTAAATTGATCCATGAATTAAGTGCTAAATTAATATATTTAATAGCAAAATCTACACTTTTTATATTTAAATTATTTGAGAAATATATTTGATCAATAGTACTGCTACATGATCCATACAAGTGTGATTTCAAATTTATCATTACTGGGGGTTGTTGTTGTTTAAGTTTTTATTCAAATTCCAGTTAATTAACATACAGTGTACTGTTAGTTTCAGGTGTACAAAATAGTGATTCAGCATTCCACACAATACCAAGTGCTCATCACAAGTGCACTATTTAATCCCCATCACCTATGATACCCCTCCTCCCACCCACCTCTCCACTGATTTAAAGAAGAGTTAATACCTATTCTTCTCAAACTATTCCAAAAAATATAAATGGAAAGAAAACTTCAAAATTCATTCTATGAGGCCAGCATTACCTTGATACCAAAAGCAGATAAAGTCTCTATTAAAAAAGAGAAATACAGGCCAATATCCTGGATGAACACAGATGCAAAAGTTCTCAATAAAATACTAGCAAATCAAATCCAACAATACATTAAAAGAATCATTTACTACAATCAAGTGGGATTTATTTCTGGGATGCAGGGGTGGTTCAATATTCACAAATCAATCAATGTTATACACCACATTAATAAAATAAAGGATAAGAACCATATGATCCTTTCACTAGATGCAGAAAAGTATTGAACAAAGTACAACATCCATTCATGAAGAAGGCCCTCAACAAAGTAAGATGTTCTCTTTAGAGAACATACCTCAACATAATAAAGGCCATGTATGAAAAGCCCATAGCTAATATCATCCTCAGTGGGAAAAAAACAGAATGTTTCCCCTATGATCAGGAACAAGACAGAGATGTCCACTCTCCCCACTATTATTTAACAGACTACTGGAAGTCCTAGCCACAGCAGTCAGACACCAAAAAGAAATAAAGGGCATCCAAATTCCAAATATGTAAGGAAGAAGTCAAACTTTCACTATTTGCAGATGTCATGCTACTCTATACAGAAATCCTGATAGACTTCATCCAAAAACTGCTAGAACTGACACATAAATTCGGGAAAGTCACAGGATACAAAATCAACGTACAGAAATATGTTGCATTTCTACACACCAATAATGAAGAAAGAAAAATTAAGGGATCAATCGCATTTGCAATTGCCCAATAATCGTAAAATGCCTAGGATTTAAACTTAACCAATAGGTGAAAGAACTATACTCTGAAAAGTATAAAACATTGATGGAAGAAACTGAAGATGGCACAAGGAAATGGAAAAATATTCCATGTTCATGGACTAGAAGAATAAATATTGTTCAAATGTCTGTCTATACTACCCAAAGCAATCTACACATTTAATACATTCCCTATCAAAACACCACCAGCATCAATCCTAACATTTGTGTGGAATCACAAAAGAAAGACCCCAAATAGCCAAAATCATCTTGAAAAAAGAAAAGCAAAGCTGGAGGCATCACAATCCCAGACTTTAAGTTACATTACAAAGTTGTAGTGATCAAGATAATACAATATAGGAACAAAAATAGACACATTGATCAATGACACAGAATAGAAAACTCAGAAATAAACCCACAACTATATAGTCAACTAATCTTTGACAATGCAGGAAAGAATGTCCAATAGGAAAAAGACAGTGCCTTTAACAAATGGAGTTGGGAAAACTGGATGGCTATATGCAAAAGAATGAAACTGGACCACTTTCTTACACCAAACACAAAAATAAAGTCAAAATGGATTAAATACTTAAATGTGAAACTTGAGACCTTAGAAGTCCTAGAGGAGAACATAAGCAGCAACCTCTTTGACATTGGCCATAGCAACCTCTGTCTAGGTAAGTCTGATGCAAGGGAAACAAAAGCAAAAATAACCTATTGGGACTATATCAAAATAAAAACCTACAGAGTGAAGGAAACAATTAACAAAACTAAAAGGCAACCTGTAGAATGGAAGAAGATATTTGCAAATGGCATATCTGACAAAAGGTTGGTATCCAAAATATATAAAGAACTTATAAAACTTAACATCCCCCAAAATGAATAATCTAATTGAAAATGGGACAGAAGACATGAATGTTTTTCCAAAGAAAAAGACCTCTAGTTGACCAAAAGATATATGAAAAGACGCTCAACATCATTCATCATTAGAGAAATACAAATAAAAACCACAATGAGACATCACCTCACACCTGTCAGAATGGTTAAAAATAACACAAGAAGAAACAATTATTGGTGAGGATGTGGAGAAAGAGGATCCCTCTTGCACTGTTGGTGGGAATGCAAGTTGGTGCATCCACTGTGGAAAACGGTCAAGAGGTTCTTCAAAAGTAAAAAATAGAGGGGCACCTGGGTGCCTCAGTCAGTTAAGTGTGTGACTTTGATTCAGCTCATGATCTCATGCTTGGTGGGTTCGAGCCCTGCATTGGTCTGTGCTGACAGCTCAGGGCTGGCACCTGCTTCAGATTCTGTGTCTCCCTCTCTCTCTGCCCCTCCCCCACTCGTGCTTGTTCTCTCTCTCTCTCTCTCTCAAAAATAAACATTATTTTTTTTAAGTTAAATATGAAACTACCCTACAATCCAGCAATTGCACTACAGATATTTACCCAAAGGATAAAAAAATTCTAATTCAAAGGGATACCTGGGCCCAGATGCTTATAGCAGCATGATCAACAATAAGCAAATTATGGAAACAGCCCAAGAGTCCATCAGCTGATAAAGGATAAAGAATATGTGGTGTGTGTTATGTGTGTGTATAAACATACATACATACATACAGTGGAATATTTCTCATCCATAAAAAAGAATGAAATCTTGCCATTTGCAATGACATGGATGGATCTGGATCTAGAGAGTATTATGCTAAGTGAAATAAGTCAGAGAAAGACAAATACAAATACTGTATTATTTCATTCACGTGTGGAATTTAAGAAAACAAATGAGCAAAGGGGAAAAAAGAGAGAGGCAAGCCAAGAACCAGACTCTTAGCAAAATCTACATTTAATTAATAACTACTTATCAAATTAGTGAATTGATTTTTAATCAAGCTTATTTTAAGATAACGGTAGATTGTAAGAAATAATAGAGATCCTACGCACCCCTTACTCCATTTCTTCCAATAATGACATATTACAAATCCTCTTGTACGATATTACAACCAGGATATTCACACTGATACAAGATACAGAATATCACATTCACCACATAGATCCTTCCTATTCCCTGTCATAGTTACACCTACTTTTATCCTAGCCCCCCACCGTCTCTTCAACCCTTGACTAACACTGATCTGTTCTCTATAATCGTGTCATTTCAATAATGTTCTTTAAAAGGAATCATGCAGTTTGTCCTTTTAGAATTGGCTTTTTTCATTCAGCATAACATTTTGGTGATCCATCCAAATTGTTGGATATGTGAGTAAATAGTTTGTTCCTTTTTATTGCTGAAAAGTATTCCATGATATGGATCTACCAGTTTAACCACTCATGAAAAAAAGAATGTGTGTTGATTGCAGTGTTGGGCTACTACAAATACAGATGCTATGATCATTCATGTACAAGTTCATGTGTGAACATGAATTTTACTTTTTCTAGGACAAATGTCCAGAAGTGCAAATGTCAGGTTGCATGGTAGTTTCACGTATGTGATTTTTAAAAACTGCCAAATGTTTTCAAGAATGGCTGTACCGTTTTACATTTTCACTAACAATGTATAAAGGATCCAGTTTCTCCACATCCTTACCTGTCCTTTTGCTGTTAACACTATTTTTATTTTAGCCATTCTGATAGTGAGCTGTGATAGTTATTGAGTTTTAGTTTCATTTCTCTGGTGGCTAATGATGTTGAACATCTTTTTACGTGCTTATTACCATCTGTATATTTTCTGAAATGAAATGTCTCTTGTGACTTTCGCCCATTTTCTTTTCTTTCTTTCTTTCTTTTTTCCAGATTTAGAGAAAGAGGAAGAAGGGGAGAGGGGCAGAGGGAGAGACAGAGAATCTTAGCAGGCTCCATATTCCGCCCAGAGCCCAACATGGGGCTCAGTCCCACAACCCTGGGATCATGACCTGAGCCAAAATCAAGATCACACACTCAACTAACCGAGCCACCCAGGCACCCCTTTTGTCCATGTTCTAATTGAATTTGGTGGGGTTTTTTTTTGTTTTATTTTTGCTATTGAACTTCAAGAGTTCTTTATATATTGGATACCAGTAACTTGACATGTGATTTGCAAATATTTTTCCCAGTCCACTACTTGTCTTTTCATCCTCTTAACAAGGTCCTTAGCTGAGCAAAAATGTTTAATATTGTTGTAATATGACTTATCAGTTTCTTTTTTTATTATTATTATTTTGATGTCAAGTCTAAGAACTCTTCACCTAATTCTAGATCCTGAAGAATTTCTCATATGCTTAATTCCTAAAAGTTTAATCATTTTTACATTTTGCATTTAAGTCTATGATCCAGTTTGAATTAATTTTTGAGTAAGGTGTGAGGTTTACCTTAAGAGTTTTTTTATTTTTGTTTGTTTTTGCCTGTGAATGTCCAGTTGCTCCAATAACTGTTGAAAAAACTAAAAAGCTATGCTTTCTCCATTGAATTGCTTTTTTACCTTTGTAAAAAATTAGTTGGGCGTATTTGCATGGGTTTCGTTCTAGGTTCTATATTCTATTTCATAAATCTATGTGTCTAACTGCTAATATTACACAATCTTAATTACTATAGCTATATAGTATTTCTTAAAACCAGGTCAATTGCTTCCTCCCACTTTATTTTTTTACAATACTGTTTTAGCCATTTTAGTTTCATTGATTTCCATATATATTTTAATTTTTTGTTTTGTTTCAAAATTTTATTTAACTTCTAGTTAGTTAACGTATAGTAGAATATTGGTTTCAGAAATATGATTCAGTGATTCATCACTTACATACAACACCAAGTGCTCATTACAACAAGTGCCCTCCTTAAAGCCCATTACCCATTTAGCCCATCCCCTGCCCACCTCCCTTCATCAACCCTCAGTTTGTTGTCTATAGTTAAGAGTCCCTTATGGTTTGTGTCCCTTTCTTTCTTCTCCACCCCTTCCCCTATGTTCATCTGTTTTGTTTCTTAAATTCCACATATGAGTGAAATCATATGGTATTTGGCTTTATCTGACTGACTTGTTTTGCTTAGCATCATACACTCTAGCTCCATCCGTGTCATTTCAAATGGCAAGATTCCATTCTTTTTGATGACTAATATTCCACTGTGTGTGTGTGTGTATGTGTGTGTGTGTGTGTGTGCGTGCGTGCACGCACACACACACACACATCTTCTTTATCCTCCATCAGTAATATTGTAATATTCTATTATATATACCGCATCTTCTTCATCCATTCATCAGTTGATGGACATTGGGGCTCTTTCCATAATTTAGCTATTGTTGATAATGCTGCTCTAAACATTGGGGTGCATGTGTCCCTTCAAATCAATATTTTTGTATCCTTAGGGTAAATACCTGGTAGTACAATTACTGGGTCATAGGATCGTTCTATTTTTAGCATTTTGAGGAACCTCCAGCCATTCTGACAGGTGTGAGATGATATCGCATTCTCATTTTGATTTGTATTTCCCTGATGATAAGTGATGTTGAGTACCTTTTGATGTTTCTTTTGACCATCTTGTTGTCTTCTTTGGAAAAATGTCTATTCATGTCTTTTCCCATTTATTAACTGGATTAGTTGTTCTTTGGTGTTCAGTTTGATAAATTCTTTATAGATTTTGGGTACTAACCCTTTATCAGATATGCCATTTGCAAGTATCTTCTCCATTGGTTGCCTTTTAGTTTTTTTGATTTCCGTATATATTTTAGAATAATCTTGTCTACATCTCCAAAAATTTTGCTCTTTTTTTAGGAAGTTGTTAAACTTATATATTAATTTAAGCAGAATTGGCATCTTTGCTTAGTCTTCTAAATCCTGAATATAATATATCTCTCCAATTTAGATCTTCTTTTATTTCTTTCATCAGTGTTTTGTAGTTTTTAGTATCTAAGTCCTGTATGTGGTTTGTTATACTTATACCTAAGTATTTCTTTTTTGTACAGATGTCATACTCTATTTTTAAATTTGTTGTCCAAATGTTCATTGCTAGTATAAAGAAATTCAGTATCTGTGTGTGTGTGTGTGTGTGTGTGTGTGTGTTCTATCCTGTGACATTGCTGAACTCACTTTTTAATTCTAGATAGTTTTTTATGGATGACTTGGGATTTTCTCTACAGACAAACATGTCACATGTAAATAGAAACAGTTTTATTCTTTTTCTTTGATTATGTGTGTTCTTCTATTCCCTTTTTCTTTTGTACTGGCTATAACTTCCAGTACTATCTTGAGTCAGACTGGTGAAAGTGAACATCATTGTTTTGTTCACGATTAAGTATCATGGTAGCTCTGTATTTTTCATGAAGCTTTTTCAGAGACTTTTAATCGTGAATTCATCCTTGTCAAAAATTTTTCTGCATTAAATGATATGATTCTGAGAGTTTTCTTCTATCACTTACTAATATGACAGATTTCATAGATTGATTTTAGAATATTGAACCACACTTGCATCCTTGTAATAAATCCCACTTGACTGTGATATAAAATTCTTCTACATATGATGAATTCTATGAATTAATATTTTATTAAGAAATTTTATTCCTGTATTTATGAGGGATGTTGGTCTGCTCTGTAGTTGTTTTGTTTTGCTTTGATATTACCTTTTGATATCACTGTCATACTAGCTCCATAAAACCAATTAGGAAATGCCTCTCCTCTTTTATTTACGAGAAGTGATTCTATTTGTGCTAATTCTTTGGAAAGATCCACTAGAATTCTCTAGTTAAACTGTTTTGTGTTTGGACATTTCTTTGGGGGCGTTAAATTACAAATTCAATTTCCTTAATAGTTACAGGTTTAGGAAAATTATGTATTTCGTGTTAGTTGGGTTGGATCTTTTATGAATTTGAAGTAGTTAATCCCTTTAATTTAAACAGTCATATTATGGGGGGAAAGATGAACACATAGCACTGCTTTCCTATCCTTCTGATGTCAACATGGTCAATAGGGAATTACAAATATAGAGATGGAAATCATGAAGATGAGATTGTCTATATATTTAGAGAGAAGAGGACTTTGACCAAATGAGAAAGAAATCAGACACAGTGAGTGGCCAGAGAGACAGGAGGACAATCAAGAGTGTGATGTTAGAAAAGCCCAGGGAAGGAGATAATTTCAGGAGGAGAAAGAATGCTAGAATGTTAAATGAGTTAAAGACTGTCATATGCCCATTGATTTAAATAGCAAAGAGGATACTAATGAGAATGACACCATGGCAAAATCAATACAGTGAATCAGTAGAAGCAGAGGCTGAATTGAGATGGGTTCAGGTGCAAGTGAGAAGTAATGAAGTGGAGGTAGTGATAGTAGACAATCATTTCAAAGTTTTTTGCAGAGGAAGAAGAAGATAGGGAGCTCCTAAAAGGGAATGAGGTGACAATTTTGTTTTTGTTGCTTAGTTTTTAACATTTGATAAACATTTGGCATCTTGGAATGTTCTTTAGGAAGAATCTAAAAACTAGAGAAAAATTATAAGTATTTAAAATATAATTTTCAAAATAGTTAAATCATAACAAACAAAAATATGAAGTCAGAGTTTTTACAACTTATTAATTAGTGAAGGTAGCAATGAGATATTAGGACCTTTTTCTGCATCATCTGAGAAGCTAAGACATTTATAAGCAATGTGACAAAAGTATATTAGGATAAGATTACTCGGGTAGATGTAAAACGTGTTTATGTCCAACAAGCCATATATCACTGGGGTTATCAGTTCTATCAGCCAGAACTTATTTGCATCTCTATATGACAAAAATATACACACTAAGGTATATCTTCTCTAAATCTTGGCCCTTGGATTTGAGCGAGTAGTAAATACACGAGGTGGATTAAATACAGTCACTATGTGAACTTGAAATGTGCCACCCACTGATTTGACTTTTTAGATCATTTTTCTGACATGATACATTAGAAATGCTGGATGACTATGAGCAAGGTGCCCAGGTCAACAAGGGGACCGTGTCATCACCCTGGCTGCACATTGGAATCTCCTGGGAAAGTTTTCAAAAGTATGTAAGCCTGGCCCCACACAGAAGGATTCTGATTTAATTTGTGCAGAATGGGGCCCTAGCAAAATCCAGAGATGAGAACAGTGGCAGAAAATGTGCTAATAGGGGGATAGGTGAGAGAATTAGCCTTAGAGAAAAAGATAATAGTTCTTGCTGCACAGAAAAGGAGTAAGGGTGGATTGTAGAGGCAAGTTCATAGATTTGAAGGAAAAAATGATGCCTGTTTTACTTCAACTCAGTAAGAAAGCAGATACAATTTCTTTGAAATGGGGCAAAATTTTAATTGGGTTAAACAGATTCACCTCTCTTTGTTGTTTCCATATGTGCGTGGACAGAAAGAACATGTTAAGGTAAATTTCATGGTCTTTATAGAATCTTAGTTGTTAAATTCACTCCATTTAACTTAGCCTCTTAGGTGCTCTCCATTTACAAATGTGATTTTTTTTCTTTTTTTAATTATTATTTTTTTATCTTATTTTAAGTAAACTCCATACCCAATGTGCGGCTTGAACTCACAATCCTGAAATTAATAGTCACATGCTCTATAGGCCAATATTAGCCAGTAGGTGCCCCACAAATGTGATTTCGTAAACAAGTACCAGTTGTGAGAGCAAAAGCCCATTGACAAATGACGGTTTCAACTCTTGATGTGAGACTAAGTAGTCTCCATGGCCTAATTTTGAAATGCACATGATAGATGATAGTCATAACACTGATTCTTTCTCCTAAGTAAAACCCGTGGTTTTCTACTGCAGTTTGTTTGGACTTGCACTCTTTCTCAATTAAGATAATGCTTTGAAGTGGTGAAAAACAAGAATGAAATACTATAGGGATCACCATGACACAGAATGAAGAGGAAGTATATGTGGTCCACTTGCAGAGTTGAGCGCTGGGGGACAATTTCATGACTCACCACTTCTGAGAACCATTGCACCAGCCTGTAGGTGCTTCTGCCAGCTTGAAAGACAAGCTTTTGACTGTTCATCTTTGTAAAATCTCAGTATTTGATAAAGTTCTGGCATTTGATAGGCGCTTCATAATATTTGTCAACTGAACAAATGTATTGTGGTTATAATGCCCATAATTGTTGCAAAGCCTACAGAAATCATTACAATTCAAAGCACACAAGTTCAGAGTTAAGAAGATTGAAAATTGCTTAATATGGCACATGCTAAAGTTCAGTCATTTATTTATAGGACAGTTTTGTTTCTGCTTCTCTTCCACAATCCTGTAAATGTTAAACATCAGTCTGTCACTCATGCAAAGTGCTGATCTAATTGGTGTATAAAAAAACTGTTCCCTTTCAGCATCATGAAGATGTGATATGGATAATCCACTTAGAGAGCCTCCCCTTCTGTGCTACTATCTTTAAAATAGCTTGTTGTGTTGTTCATGGGGATTTATAAAATGAGTTTCTAAGAAATGAGAAATCATTAAGTGATAGTGTGTTTTCCACTGTTTACTGAGCCTTTAGAAGGACTTACCTCAGCTGCTGTGGGGCTGATTTCCCTTGATATTTTGTGACCATCTGCAGTCCAGTAATGCCCAAACAGGAATTCTCTCAGGAAAAGCTTTAGAAAAGATGAGGTCTTTTCTGTGCTTCTTCAGTGCCACTCCGTGAACTCTCTCTCAGGGTCCATATCTGGCTTCCTAGAGCTCCATGCTGTTACTTCTAACAGAGAACACAGTCCCCAAGGAGGGTAGGACTTCAGAAAGCTTTCTCGGCCATCTGTTCCTCCATGATGTTGAATGTTATGTTTCCTAAGAACAGCAAATAATGGTTTTAGAGTGTGCAATACCTTCAAGAGTCTCAAAATTTCTATGTCTTAATTCAGTACAATTCTAACATTGAATGAGTGCTGCCTCCGAGGCATGTAAGGCATTTTATAGGCATTGTTTTAAGTAATTATTCTCTTTATTACTACAGCAGGTAATGATTAGCATTGCCCTTGTTTTATAGTAAAGAAAAAGAGTTAGAGGGAGTTTATGGTGTGTTTAAGTTCCCATAGCTCACAAGAGATGATAGATGAAACCCCATCATTTTTTGATAATGAGAAGAATCTATCTTCTATAAAACATGGACACTCAAAAGTTTCATAAGGGCATGTGTCTCGGGCTCTTTTCTTAACAAAATCTCAACACGACACAATTAGCCCATGAGTAGAAATATTTATACCTTATGAGGATCACATTTTTCTTGAATATTCAGTTTAGTGTCTGGAAGAGAGTTCATGGCCAGAAATCAAATATAATCCTCAAGAAATCTCTTAAGTGTCTCTTTGAATTTGGAAAATTTTGTTTCCTTCTTAGCATTTCATTGATGAATGTTAACAGTTTTCTATTGAAAATTTTGTGGCATGGCTGACAGGTGTTGAATGCCTACCCTATAAATGTCATATCTAGTATCACTCCAAAGTGGGTAATATATAATTTTACAGATGAAGAAATAGAAGCTTATAGAATTGAAGTAATTTTTTCAAGTTCACTGAGCTGAAAAGTGGTGAACTTGGGATTTAAACCCAGGTCTGCCTGGTTTCCAGCCATTTTCCACTATGTCACCTTAACAGCACAATTATGTAAATGTTCTACCTGTTAAGAACTTTGTACTCCTCAGTTATAAACATAACTGATTCACTCTAAGAATTGTTAGATCACCATCCATGCAAATACACATTTTTTCACTTTATTCTTTTGCATATTTTTAGTATGATAATTTGAATATAGAAATTTTTTTAATTCATTCATACCACTCTAGGGAATATTATTGGGTTATCTCTTTTTCAAAAAGTTAAGGGGAAATGAAATAACAAACGAATGTAAAAATAGGAAAAGGAAACACTTTGCATGCTAACACCTAAATCTCAAATGGCACATCAGTTTTAAAATGTGTTAAAGCAGATTAGCTTTAAAAGGTTTAGCCATTAGGGATTTTTCCATTGCCAGTAATATGGTCAATTGAAACTAGTTAGAATATTTTAATAGAAGTTTTCTTTTCATTAGAATTATTTCAAGCCTGGATATAGTCTCACTAATAAAGATAATCATAAAATACTTTAGGGCCCTATTTAAGAAAATGGGAGTGAGTAGGGTAAGTTGCCGAATTTTATTCTTGACTGAGAAGGGAAAGAAGGCATTATTTCTACTTTATATGGAAAATTAACTACCTAAATGTGGTGGCAGCATGAAAATAAGGGTACATAGCAGGAAATATCTGCCTTTCATGGGGAATTTGTGTTCACTTCTCCCCTAGCTTAAAATGACACAGGCTTCTCTGGCACACAGCAAGTCAGATGAACATGGTCTCTGAGGAGGTGAGAAACAAAAGAACTTAATGATATGCTCGGCCACTCAAAGCTCAAATGGCAACATGTTTTATTTTAAATTATACATGGGAAAATTTCAGTGAACTTGGAAACATGATTCTTTAGTTTGGCAGCATTCTCTCTGTTAGGTCAGGAGCAAATAGCAAAATTATCATGTACATGCCCAGGTTCTAAATGATATCAGTTAATCTAAAGAAATTAGGGAACATGCACATGAGACTTGAATGAGCATTTCTGCTCTCTGAGGAGTCTTTCTTCCAAGAATATTAAATAAGGATGTATGCATATATGCAGACTATTTTCTTTCAAAAGTTAGGGCATATAAGTTATAATTTTGGACCCAACCAAAAGAAGGTATTGAACCAGAACTCTTAATTATAACTTCTCTGAACTTGATATCCTCCACCTGGAACATAGAGATAATGATAACTAACTAACCAGATAGGGCACAGAACAAGATTGTGCACCCAGAAGGTGAACATGCGCTGATTGTTTTAACCCATCTGCACATTCTAGAAGCGAGGAGGAACTGGCTCATTTTGCAGAGAAATAGCATAACAAGAGTCTGAAGGGTTGAGGGACTACCCACAGTTAACAGCAACATTGTATCCAGCCTCAGAAGTGAAGTTTGTGTGAGTTAGTTTGGACGTCCAGGCTCCCTGGCCTCTCCGGCATGGCCCAGGCACCAGAGAGCATCATTTGAAAGCACAGATTCTGCCTGTGTGGACACCGGACATTCCGGTGACTGAACGCTCCTGAGTCCACAGCCACATGGTTGCCCACTAGCTGTGTTTGTGAGCAAAAGGCCCTTTTTTGAATAAATACATCTGTCAAATTCTTTGATAATATATTTAGGATTGTTTGATGCATCACACTACACAATCTACAGAAACTCAAGAAACTGTCTCTTATTTTGAGAACATTTCCTGGCACGTGCCTTCTCTATCCCTAGACCCCTTTCCTAAGAGGCAAAGGTGACTGACAGTGAGACATAGCCTTATTCCTGAGGGCCATGGCATCCATTTTAGGACTTCCTCAGAAGAAATGATGGGGGAGGGAAGATTTTAGTGACATCTCAGGTTTAACAATAATATGCCAGAGTGATAAAATTCAAGGTGTCTTTATATCATTCTGGAACCACAGTTGAGGTAAAGAATAGCCTTAAGTGATGAATCTAGAATTAAAGGAAAAGGAATAGAATGTAACATAAAATAAAACATAGAATGACCTTGATGGTCAATGCTATTTATGTATTTATAGTTTTTTGTTTTAGGTCTTTGTGCCAGGAAATTGTACGGAACTTTGTGCCTTAATTTGTGCAAGCTTGTCAGAGGCCAGATAGACCTTGTATTCATTTCACCTGAGGACCTAAAAATCTGTCAAAATTTAATAAAGTTGACTAGATTGCAGTCAGAGTCACAGTGGGAACATATTTCAAAAATCCAGCATTGTAAGACTGTATCTCACTTTGATCAGGAGGTTGTAAAATAGCTAGGAAACCTTTGCCTGTGGCATTGTCTCAGAACCTGGGGCCTGCAAACCTGATATCACACGTGAGCCTTTAACCCAATACAGAGTAAACATGGTGGGATAAATATGCACTTAAAAGTTATGAGTGTGCAGCCACTTTGTGTTTATGTTAAATTTTGTTAAGTAACGGTAGTGCAGAATCAGTAGTAGTTAATAAGGGGTTTTCAATCTGGGTGAAGAGACACAGCACGTTAGATATATCTATTGGTTTAAAGCTACTGAAGAATTTATAACTTTAAGAGATATTTTCAATGACGAGTTCTGTCATTGTTCACTTCACTTAGTTTCCTGGGGCTGCCATAACAAGATACCATAAACTGGGTGGCTTAAACAAGAGTTTATTTTCTCACAGTTTCAAAGGCTACAAGTCCAAGATCGATGATTGGTTTCCTCTGAGACATCTCTCCTTGGCCTACAGACAGCCACTGGCTTGCTACCTTCTCACATGGTCATCCTTTTGTGCATGTGTAACTTTGGTATCTCTTTGTGCGTCTAAATCTCTCTTCTAATGAGGACACCAGTCAGATTGGATTAGGCCTGCTGTAATGGCCTCATTTTTAACTTAATCACTTCATTAAAGGCCCTGTTTCCAAATACAATCACATTCTGAGGTATCTGGTATTAGAGCTTCAATTATAAATTTAGGGAGGGACACACAACTCATCCACTTACAGTAATAAGTGAAATGAATTAGTTAACGGAGCTGGATATGCTGAGTACAGAGGAGTAGAACAGGAAACTGTAGAACTACTTGGGAAAGAATGCCTATAGGAGTGACATGTAGGGTGTTGATTTTACGGCCATACGGTCAATAAGGACTGATAAATGCAATTTGTAAAATCATAAAAAAATTATTGACACATTCTCTTCCCTGATAGCTTCTATTTTTTATTTAATATTTAAGCCTGTCCTGGAAGGAGTAATAGAAATATCATGAGAACTGATAAGCCATTTTTTTTAAAAAAGGAATTATTGGGGCACCTGTGTGGCTTAGCTAGTCCAGCATCTGACTTTTAATTTTGGCTCAGGTCATGATCCCAGGGTCATCATATCGAGCCCTGCATCAGGCTTTGTACTGACCATGGAGCCTGCTCAAGATTCTCTCTCTCTCTCTCTCTCTCTCTCTCTCTCTCTCTCCCTCTCCCTCTCTCTCCCTCTCTCCTTCCCTCTCCCTCTCTCTCTCCCTCTCCCTCTCTTTCTCTCTTCCCCCCCTCTCTCCCTTTGCTCCTCTCCCTGCTTGTGAAATCTCTCTCTCTCAAAAAAATTGTTTTATAATACTTTAGAAAAATGCTATTTTATTGCTTATAGACAATACTTTTAATACTCCTATTATTTCTCTTATGTGTCATAGATTTTTTGTTGTCACTTTAAGCTTTAAAACTTATGGTAAAATTATTGTGCATTTTAAGGTGCTGAGTTCTATCAAAGAACATTTGAAACTATTGGCAATAAAGTTTTGGTTCGTCATGCATAGAGTATAAATTTTGTTTTCCCTCTTCCCAAGGGAGTTAGCCCATTTTCTTTTTGTGTGCCCCTTTCACTCTATGAGACATGTCTTCACCATCTTTGGACATTTTTAGAGTGTATTTTCTTCTGAATGCTTTATGTGACTATAAAATCCAAGTTATTTGAGTCTATTCAACAAATATTTAGTAAGTATCTGCAATGTTCAAGGAAAGCAATGTGTTAGATTCCATGTGGGCTATAAAGATGAATAAACCATGTCCTTAATGAGCTAACAGTGTAATGGGAAAAACAAGATGTGTCAAAAATGACTAGCATACAAAGCAGAATGGAAAAAGGCACTAAGGAGACTACAAATGCTTGAGGAGTTCTGACATGGAAGGGATTGACTACCTTAGCTGTGGCATTAGGTGAAAGCTTCTGAAAGCAAGTGGCACTTGAACCTCATGTGAAAAAAGACAGTTGTATTTTCTATAGGAAAATATGGCAAGTGGGATCATTGGAGAGTGCTCTTTAGACAAGCACATACAAACACAGGAGCAGAAAGTACAGGGATGATTCAGGAAACACCAGATGCTCTTTGAGAACAGTCAGAGGGATGGTCCAGCACACCTGTGGGATCTTATGGAAAGTGCTAAATGCCAGGGGCACCTGGGTGGCTCAGTCAGTTGGGTGGCCAACTTCAGCTCAGGTCACGATCTCACAGCCCGTGAGTTCGAGCCCTGTGTTAGGCTCTGTACTAACAACTCAGCCTGGAGCCCACTTCAGATACTGTAACTCCCTCTCTCTCTACCCCTCCCCTGCTCACACTCTGTCACTCTCTCTCTCAAAAATAAATAAACATTTTTTAAAAAGTTCAAAATGCCAAGTTTTTGAGAAGTTTCTGGGAAATCAGTCAGTCCAGTGAACCCAGCTGACAAACGCAACATCAGAATTCTTTATCAACCTTGGCTACAATGATACAAAACCACGTGGTTTCATTTGGCTCTTCTTAGGTGATGTATGCCTGGAGTGTGATTGTGTTGTGACAATCGTTATGATCTCCCCATCTAGTTATTGTATTTGCCTATTTCTTTTGCTTTTGTTCCTTGGTGCTATGCAAATATAAAATGTCATGAGATTTTGAAAATTCAACTCAATGTTTCTTAAATGCCCACTCTGTGTAAGGCATAATTATGAGAGGAATGAGAAGGAAGAAGACACTCTTATAGTTGTTAAGGAGTTGATATTTCACCTGTCATCCCATTCTAACCCGTATTATTTCCGTTTCCAGGACAAACTATAATCAATCAATCAATCAAACACTAGGAAGACCCGTTGATATGGCAATGAAAATATCAACTTAGAGTCAGGGCAGCATCTGAGACCTAGGCTTATCATTCCCTACTCTGTGATGTTGGGCAAGTCACTAAGCCCTCTATCCTTAGTGTCTTCACTGAAAAATAGAGGTACTTCCTCGTGGTATTGTTAGAAGTATTAAATTAAAAATATGTATGTAAAGGAGAGCACTTGCCACAAAGTAACATTCAAGAAATGCTAAAAGGAGTATTTTTTTTTCTCCAGTTTTCTTATGTCTGAGTAGAAAAATGAGGGCCAGGGAGTATATATGTATATATATCCAGTATGTCAAATATATAAGGATAATTTTCTGGTTATTTATTACTCTATAACAAAACACTCCCAAAATTTGGTGACCTAATACAATCTATTTTATTTCTCCTGGTTGTGTGGGTTGACTTGACTCAACTGAGCAGTTCTCACTGGGAACATTTCATGCAGTCTCTATCTAATATGGACTAGGGCCATGGTTATCTGAAGGCTCTACAGGACTAACAGCCAAGATGGTTCACATACACTGCATGTGGTTGATGCTCCTTTGACCTGGGAAATCCATTGGGGCTATAGAATGGAACACCGATAAATGATCTCTCTAAATGGTTTGAGCTTTCCAAAACATAGTCATGATCTCTGAAGGGGAGCAGTCCAAAGAGACTTAGCTAGAAGCTGCTGCAGGGATTCTTCCTTTGCAGATCTGCATGTGTTGGTGTTGCTCCATCTCGTCATCTCATCTCATCATCTCATCTCATCTCATCCATGGTAGTCCATTGTGGTATAAGCACACCTGCTGTATTCACTGGGGAAAGCCACCACGAGGACTACCATGACTTGAAGAAGTAGAGAAATACACTACTTCTTGACAAGGGAGTGGAAAGTGACTTTGCACATGAGCATGCGGGTGAAGACTCCTGTTGTTGCTTTACAGAAATCCCTCTAAAAGTACTGTAAAACTAGGGTAGACAGTAGCTGTCTTCATTTTCCTGATGAGAAGCCTGAGGTTTAGGATGTTAAGAGTTGGCCAAGGTAGACTTTATTATTAAATGGAGGAGCTTCACACTGAACTCTGCCCTTCTGAATCCAATTTGTTCTTATGAGAGAACTATCCTTTGCCTTTCCTCACATAACTCATCATAAGCTTTCTTCAGAGATGAGAAAAACCATTGAGACTTACAGCAGTGATCTTCTTTCCACTCCCTACACATCTCCGTATTACCCTCCCCTTCTGTACCCTTGTCCATCCCCTCCGAGGAACCTCAGTTTCATCATCTCTAAAATGGGGATAATAAGACATTCTTATAGAGTTGAAAAGATGATTACAAGCATGAAATACATGCAAAGTGCTTAAAACAGTGCCTAATATGTAATGAGTGTCCAGTACTTTCTAGCTATTTTTGTTTTACCATTATTATTATTCAAATTCTTTGGGATTACAATAGGAACTTATGTCATTGTCTCTGTTCATTATAAGTCCTTCCTAAGCCAGCCACCTTACATAGTTTTCCTTCTATGGTTTCTACCTAAGTTATCTCATAATTGCCCAAACCAAAGAATATTATTTTTCATTGTTTATTTTTCTCTAAATTCTCTGCTGCACTTTAAATGCCCTACATCCTTGGAATTAATGGCTTTTACTTTTTCTTGAAGAGAATACACAGATAGTTGTGCAGATTGTAAGCTCCTCAAGGTCACACATCTAAAGGTAAAGAGTTGCACATCAAAAATAAGGTACAGTGGCTTATCTGTTAGAACACTTCCCCAGCAGGTGGCAGTAACATATTCTGGTCTAACAAAATCAGTATACTGGGACAATTTTGTGACGAGGTAAAGTTTCTTGAGGAAGAGACATCTCTTTACTAATTCACACGGAAGTACTGTGTGGGCTGGGAGTGGCCCTGCTTCTTTGACTGTTCCTCCTCAGATATTCTTCCTTTGCCTGTCCCTCGAATGCCACTGGGCTTCTTTTCTCAGCTCTCTGCACTTATTTTACATACTCTAATTGGATACTATAATAGACTCTCACTATTGTAACTATCACCTTCTTGCTAATGAGTCCTAAATCTTTCATTCCAGTGCACACTTCTCTTGAAAATCTAACTGCCTCCTGGGTATCTTCATCTGGATATCTCATGTAAGACTCATATTTAACATGTCAAGAACTTTATTCACTTCCAGACCCTCAACAGTGAAACCCAGCCATCATTTTTAAACCAAGATATCTCTGTTGTTCTTTATCAGTATTTCTGTGAAAAAGTTCAGTTTCACCTTCTGCGGGAAATGTTTATTGGGAGGAACAAAGGACTATATGTTTGTGAGACTCTTCCTGTGGCTTCCATCCAAAGTAGTACTGCCTCAAAACTGAGGATGTGGCATATGTTTGATGTCCCAGGATCCCTCCTGGATCACCAAGCCCTCTGTGATGGATCCAGAAGGGAACCTGAAATTAGCCTTTGCCTCTGGGAGGCACTGATTGGTTTGAGGAAGATAGTCATCTTATTTTATTAACTTCATAGAGCCATCAAATTAGAATATCTAGGAATTATGCTGGTGTTCTTCCACTCATCCTACAAATTACTTTACCTTACAAATTACTAACTTTATACCCACATCCTTTTTTATTGTGTTCTCTCTCCCTCTCTCTCTCTCTCTCTCTCTCCTCTTCCCTCCCCTCCCCTTATCAGTATTCTGTTACATGCTTGTTCTGTCTCTCAGTTGGAAATTTTAATAAACTCCTTACTACATTTACTCTGTACTATGTTATCTCATTATGTGCTATCTTATCTCATTAATATATATTGTTCATATAGCTGACTAATATATCCATCTAAAGTATAAATCTAATCTTGTCATCAGGAAATCTTTCAAGGTTTCCTGTTACCTACAGGATGGAGTTCAACTCCAGCCCATGATTCAGCTCTGATGTAACCTTCTTTAGGAAGCTTTGTCTCACCATACCTTCCAGGAATCCTCCTTCTGTGTATCCAGAATGCCTATATTTCCTTATTATTACACACTCAGTTGTGTACTAGATGGCTCAAGTGGTGTATCTTTCTTTGCCACTAGAGTATGAGCTTCTCGAGGACCCAACCTGTACCTTAATTTGTATTCACAGTGCCTAGAAAAGTGCTTGAGACATATTAAATGTTAAGAATATTTTGAATGAATGAAAGATTAGTATGTAATGAAATGACTGAAAGAGCTTCATAAAGGAGGCTGCACTGAGTTAGATTATGAGGGAAAGCATATGTTTAGTGCAAAGAGTGGGGAGGTAAAGCCTTCTAGGAAAGGAGTTAGGAGAAGGGGAATATAAAACTCAAAAGGCATGAATGAACAAGAATATTGTTCATTCGTGAATTGTTCAAGCCATGATTGGGGTCCCTCTTTTTCCCTCAGTACAGCAGAATTCATTACGAAGAGATCTCATTTCTTTTTCTTCTATTTTGGTAATTTCCCTTTCTTTCTGCCATTCTCTGTGTTGGCATAAAACTTCCTACGTTTGCCTATTTCAACATTTTTTTTTTCTCTAAAGACAAGAACCCACTGAGTCTGGGAATGTACATAAGCCAGCTAAGCATTTTAAATTAAGGCAAGTCCAAACATTTTCATTTTATTAGCCCATGCCATCTTTTACTCCCCCCTCCTCTTCACTCATGGATCCATACTAAGAAGAAAAAATATAAGGTAATAAGGCAAACTGCTTTCTTTCAAAATGCCTAGTAAGATGTTCTGAGCATTTTAGATGATCCTACATAGCTCCATGATCTCTTGTGAAATAAATGTTAGCTTGTGATTAAACGTTGGTATTTTCCAATTCTCCAATTATAAAAAATATATAAATCTTCTAAGATTATAATTATACATTATATTAAAGAAAGTCATGTACATAAATAATAAAGAAGAATCTCATTTTCTTTTAAGCTTAAGTTTTCCATATTTTCCTGGTTTGGAGGTATCTTAAAGGTAGAAAAGATTATAGACTTTGGGAGATTTTATTTGTTTAGATATTATTTAAGACAGAGATTCCACTAATGCTTATGGAATTACTTCTTCATAATCAGCAACCTCCTCTGTACCCTCAAATTCTTCTCTAAAGCCTTCCTCAGCCTTCTTGCCTTAAAAGAAACATGGCTATCCCCAGAAAACACCACTATCCCTGAATCCTCCTCAAGTAAATTGAGGCCATTGTCCTTTCTCACCGCTTCTTTCCCATTCTCTTGTTAAAAACTCAGCTGATTTGACACTCTAGCCAGTCAGGTGTTCTCCCTTTCCCCCCTTCATCACTGTTATTTATTAAACTTCAGTTAAGTTTCACTTGTTTACCAGAAGAATTGACACATGGACTTTCTCTGCCTTCCAAGTCATGCCATTGTCCTGAGATAATATCATATCCCCTCAATTTTTAGGTTTTCTCCTATGTAATGACTTTCTCCTCTACCCTCTCTACTTCCATTTTAGTGGTCACCGTAATTGTAACTGTTCTACTTCTCAAAACACCAAAACAAACATCTCGGTCTCCTCTCATTCCAATTTGGTTTGCCAAGTATTCACAGTATTAGCAATCTTTAAATTCACCAAGATTCCAGTCTGTTGATTTCTTTTCTGTCTCCCAATCCACACTTCCTTTACTTTCTCCCCTTTTAATCCAGCGTACATTCCCTGGTGTGTCATTCTCAGTCATTCGCTTAATTGTCTTAACAGTAACCTACATTGTTTTGTTTCTGCCCTCCTATATGCGCCTTAGCCTACCCCGCAACGTACATTTTCTTTTTATGTTTCCCCCACAAAACCTCTACCTGGCTGAAGTCAGCTCTCTACTTTCTCATCACCTCAAGTAGAACTGCAGAGAATTTTTAAACAAATCACTCCACGGGTCTATGGGTAGCCCTGTACATTTTGCATCACCAACCCCAAATGGATTCCTAGTGCTGCATTAGCCGTCATCATCTCTGTCCGCTCATCTCACTTCCCCATTCCCCACAGCAATGAAATTAAACTTTATTTATTCTTTTCAAGTACCCCTCCCACTTTCATCAGCTCTTACATCCTATCACACTGGAATGTACTTATCTTGAAGCTGCCAAGCATACAGATTGTCAATATCTATATTAATGTCACCTTCCTTCCCCTCAGTGACAACAGGAATGCCATATGTTCTCTCTCTTTGGGTTATGTTTCTATCTGTGCGTTGGGTTCCATCTTCTTTCCCCTCTTAGGAATTTTACATCATTATTTTTCTGCCTCTCTTCTGCAAAGCCAACCTCTCCATCTCACTAAATCCTTCCAGTTGGCTCTTCAGCATATGCAGTCTCTCCCTTTAAAACTAAACTACACAAAATATGTCTTTGAAGTTACTGCTCTATTTCTTGCCTCCACTTTAACACTAAATTATTCAAGAAGTTATGTGCACTAACTGTCTCCCAGTCAATCCTTCACCACTACAATCTGCCTTCCAACCTTTTCACTTCCACCAAAACCATTTTGCTCAACAGCTTATATCTATGTTGTTAAACTCAAAGGACATATTTAAGTCCTTACCTAATTTACACTCAGTAAGAATTCAATATTGTTACAGATATCCTTTCCTTCTGATTTTCTCCTTTCTTCTTGTCTTCTTTTGCTCCTCTACCACAAAATTAAATGTCAGCACTTTTCAGAGCTTGGTTCTGGATTTGTTCCTTATCACACTTGAAGGAAGTTCATCCACATCCATTGTTTTTGTTTCAATTACCATTAACAGACAGATGACTCACAATTTTCTTGTTCAGTCAGGACTTCTCCTCTAAGCTTCAAGGCTACATATCCTTATGTCTTTTGAATATCTAGATGCCCAAATCATGATCTTTTACCCAACCCAGCCTTGTTCTGGTGCTCTGACATTGTTTAATAGTATGTATTTACTGGAAAGAAAAATGAAATATTATCTTTCTCTCTGTCTCCCTCCTCTCTCTCTCTCTCACTCTCTCTCTCTCACACACACACACACACACACAAGCACACACAAGCACACACACACACCTCAGACTCATTCCGTTACCTAAACTTGTCAGTTTTCATCATTAAGTGCTGCATATTTTTCCACTAAACTGGTGTTTTGTTTTGTGTGTGTGTGTGTGTTTGTTTAAGCCTGTAGATTTCTATTCAAAGTAAATCTTTTGTGGAAACAGTGCATAAAACAGATTAAAAGAGATTAAAGCAGATCACTGCTGTGATTAGAGACAGTTCAATTCAACCTTATCTAAGAAGATCTTTTATGTCCCTACACAGACCCCTCTTTACCACTTGACTTAAGGAAATTATTCTAAGCAACTTCCCACAGAATCACTTGGATCTGAAGGTTGAGGCTTAGGAACAGTTCTACTGCATTCATATGTTGACTGTCTATGGGGCCTTTTACCACCTCAGTACATGATGTACTCTTGGTATTTGTGAATTTGAAGTTGAGAATACCAATATAGCAGAAGTTAATGTCATCACTGGCGGAGATATTTGCTTCAACCATTTTACCAAATCACATGTTTCTATATGAAACAGAAAGGTGACCTTTTCATGACATCAGTTGAGTCCATGGACTATATTTAGCATTCCATCTTTTGTCAAAACAAAAACTTTCTTAGAAGGAATCACTACTTTTAGGCATCTTCATTTTATCTTTATTTATCTTATTTTATTTCTGCTGATGCTAGGAGTGAGGTTAAATTGCTAAAACAAAAGCAGATGGATACTGCATCCATTTAATAGCAATTGCTTTACACAATAGTGGGAGAGGATACCAGAATGAACTAGGTGAGGAATCTGCATTTCATTAGCTAAGGAGCTTATACCCACATGCCATGCATGTCTGAAATTGTGTCTCAACAGCATAACCATCGGTACTGTTATGAACTGGGGTTTTTTACAATAGTTGAAAGCACAAATGTTAAGGGAAATGCCCTGAAAAAATGGCAGCTCTTTTCCCTCAGTTTTTCTCCTGTAAATGTTTTTTTTGTTCCAGTTTAAGTTCACAGTAGTGAAGATAGTATGCCTCATATATTTGGGGGGTAATTGAAGACGAGATCATCAAATGCATACTACTATTTTCTAATTATATATTGATATATATTTGATATGATAATATATAAGTGGGTATGAAAATTAGAAAACATAAGCATGCTGAGAGGTTATTTTTCTAAAACCCTTGCCTTTTCATTCATATGATACACCTAGAAAATGTGTCTACTCTAAGAAATGTTTTAGAGTTTTTAGCTGTTTCTCAAACTTAATTCATTTATTTCAGTGTATTTTAAATTTAACAAAAGTGAAGAGCAAGTCACCACATCATTGTTTGAATTGCTGCTGTTTAGAAAATATAACTTCATGTACAAAAATCTAAAACTTACAATTAGAGATTGAGACAATTTTCAATATATTACTTGATTTAAATATACATATTTGAGAAGCAAAAGTATATATATTGCTTCTCAAGATGTCTTAGCTCATTTACTAACTTTTTACCATTTTTATGCAAAATGGTCTGATTGACTTGGTTTGTTTTGTTATATTACTTAATCCATAAAATAAGGAACACTAGTTCTCTGTATATGAAATACACTTTATCCTTTTTCCTTTAGGAAACTTTTCTCTCTTCAATGTTAAATTACCATCTCAAAGAAGTAATATCACAATCTTTATGAATTGCCAAACTGTACTTACTATAGGGTGGCTGAATGGGTTGGTAATTTAGGAGCTCTGTAATTACTAAGATTATCATTACAGGGTGAGCATGATATTAAAAAAAAAATCTCATTTCCTTCTGTCTTAAGAATATAATGTCAATATATTGCTATTTTTTGAAGTCCCTCATGGACATTTCTCATGTCTTAGGCAGAGGCATCTATTAGCATATATTACATTGTATTGTGACCCTTATTTCCACTTTCTGTCTTTTATGAGAGCAAACAAACAAACAAAAAAAAAGCCACATGAAAGAAAAGCTAATTCAGAAGTGGAACTAGTGGCAGGAAAGTAAATTAAGTGTCAGATATGTGTTTGCAGTTCTTGGCTAAGTTATCAAAATTTTACCCGAAGCATGTTAGAAAACATCACTTATGGGAACCCCCTCCTCTCTCACTCTTGCCTTCTAAACCCTCTGAAAACCACATCTGTTTCCCACTGATAGCTTTTAACATGCATCCCTTTAATGTCTTCTAACAGGACTTGGAAATTGAGAGAAGTTTACGTTCACCAAAATTTAAGAGTCACCCTGGGAGCCCGTCCGATGATTCTCCGAATGATTCAGACAAGAAAGGTGAGGAAACAGCTTTTGACAAGATGTCACCTGAAAGTGGTCACAGCCACATCCTGGAAGGTTGGCACAATATTTTGATGTGATTTCTTGGGATCATATATTGTATAATATGATTGGTTGATAAGAATAGAAATATAAAAGCTTTGTTTTAAAAATTAATAAGAAACAAGTGAGAGGATATAGGCTTAAGAAATACAATTCAGGGAAAATAGTAGTATATTTAAATACTTGTATCTCTATTATATTTGCTTTAATTTTTAAAACTAAATAGAATATATTTGAATTGATTGTAAACCAATACAATAAGCATTTTCAGCATTGGGCTTTTTGAACAATGCATTTGACCATCATCTGACTTTTCCTTTTGTAAAAGAAAGGAAACATATTTGTCTCTCTGTCTGTGGGATAATAAAAGGATAATATATAAGTTACTGTCAGTGGCAAAATTAAAAAAAATTAAAAATGCCTTCAGCATCTCTTTTTTCAGGCATTTAAACTAAATGTGCTTAATGAATTTGGAATACAAAGTGACATGAGTGTGTCATAATTCAGGAGAAAACCTGGTAAATTTGATTAATGTTTTACAAATGTCATTAAAAAGTTAATAGCTCATGTTAGAAATTGTGCTATTAATATAATTTTCAACTATGACAGGAGTGCAAAATATAAATAATTTATTGGGAAATACAGATATCATTTATCATTTCTGATTAATAACATTCTGGATTTTTTCATTTTAGCCATGCAATGCATACTATACTATTTGTGCTGTTTGTTAAAATCATAATTAGTACAACTTTCAAGATGTCATTTCATGTGTATACGTGTGTGTGTGTGTGTGTGTGTGTGTGTGTGTGTGTAACTGTGTATATATACACACATAACTGTCAAGTTTCCAGTCAACATCAGCAGTGTGGAATATAACAGGCAGTTCACAATTTGGGAAAGCCAATAATGCTCCCGTTAAAACTTTGCCATTAGGATGCCTGGGTGGCTCAGTCAGTTAAGTGTCCTACTCTTGATTTCTGCTCAGGTCATGATCTTACAGTCAGTGAGACTGAGCCCTGAGTCACACTCTGTACTGACAGAGCAGAGTCTGCTCAGGATTCTCTCCCTTTCCTTCTCCCTCTCTCTGCCCCTCCCCTGTTCATGTGTGTTCTCTCTCTCAAAATAAATAAATATACTTAAAAAAAAAAAAAAAACTTTGCTATTCAAAGTGTCCTCTGTGAATCAGAGTATCAGCATTATCTGAAGGCATATTAGAAATGCAGAACTTTGGGCCCTACACTAAGTCTACCAAACCAGAATCTGCATTTTAACAAGATCCTCAGATGATTCATGTGCACATTAAAGTTTGAGAAACTTTACTCTAGGCCCCTCTGGATAATTTACATATGATTCAGCCCATTCTGATTCCAATCGGTTAAGTACTGTAATTTGGAGTGGGAGGTGAGTGTGGGAAGAATGAAGAGGAGTTTGCTAATGATGAACTGGATGGACATGGATTTCTAAATACAAGTAATTTGGGATCTCAATGTCTAATTTTCATTTGCAGTTCATTTTTGTATGCCCAGTTGATAGCCTCAGATGATTAGTTCAGTCTTAAAGAATTTATTCCACGTATTTCATAAGCTTTATGAGCAGTTGGCTGAATGCCAAAGAATTAGATTAGCAGAGGCCAAAAAAGGGAAGCTTTAGGGATGATTTATGTTCAGATGATGTTGACCTACCTAGATCTTCGCACAGGGAGGCCAGTATGAGGTTGGCAACTGACCAGTGTTGCATGAGACAAACACCTTCGCTCAACCTGCCTCACTTTTCTCCTGTGTTTTCTGTTTCTCATGCAGAAATTTTTAAAGCCTCTTTATTTTACACACTTAAAAAGGTATTCTGGAAGGTAATCATTATTGAGTATCAAGGTATGACTTAAATTTAAGAATGACCTCAGATTTAAATTTCCTGGTATGTTGAAAGCATCAAGAGCTAAACTGAAAAACACAGGGTGTGAATACTATACTAAGGATGAACACAGCAGCTAACTTTACTTTTATTTTATCTGTACAAGGCACAAGAACTGTATTTCTATGTGTCACTACTTGTAAAAGAAAGACATTTCTTTCATTTGGGGATCCTGTTAATTCTTTCATGGTGACCAAAATTTCTACCTAAGGTGGGACAGTTATGAGCCCTTTTAATGCAGATAGTTAACTTTGACAGGCTTTATAATGAGCTCTACCAAACCTGCACAACGAAAAAGTGTATCGGCTGCCTTTTTGTTGCAAAGAGATTTTATTCCAAGAAGACAACTATGTGCATCTGAATAAAATGTGGTAACAAATATGTCAGAGTATGTGATTATATGAGTGGCTGTGATGGCCTCACATACTAAACATCTTAAGTAGCCTCGAGAGTTTCATACTTGAAGGCAATATTTATTTAGAGCTCTTTCATAAACAATAGAATCTTAAAGTGGAACTTAAAAAGATCATTACAACATAGCTACCTAATGTCCTGCCTTCCTAGAATTTAGTAAAATCCATGTAAATTGATCAACGGATACATCTCACGACTCCAGTATAGCAATGGCTGTGGATTATTAGTTCCCGCCCTTCTCAATTGCAGGTCCTGGGTAGCCACACAGAAAGGCACTGGAATCCCCCCAGATTTCTTTCTACACTTGAATATCCATCCACTCCCAAGTTGTATTTGATTGCTTTCCTCACCCTTAATTAGGTTACCAATATATTTGTGTCAAATAAACCGTAGTGCTTCTTATGTATGTTGGTGCATTCCATTCACACTTTCCGTGGGATGTATTCTAATTGTTAGCTGTTCCAATGATCCTAGTAAGACTTGGCTCCTTTGAAATTAAATGTCAAGCATGAAAAATCCATAATTTGACAAATCTGGGTGATGTAATAGATACAAGGGAAAAAATAAATTCATATAAATAGTTTTGATTAATGGTACCACAGTGATATAAAATGTCTGTGAAATTGCCTTTAGCTATTTTAAAACCAGTTAAGCTGGAAAGTGAATATTGGGAGTCTTAGATACTGATTTACATGGTTTGATCTACTTCAGTTTGATCTACCTGTATGTAGAGTAAAAATTTTATTTTTTCCTCAGAAAAAATCTGATTCAAAGGATGCTTCACATAGAACAGGTGATTGATTATTGTTCATCATGTCTAAATGTTTTAATATGACAATTACCTAGTTTTCACTTTTATTCTCTAAATCAGCATTTGAATATTAATCTTCTTAGCCATCAACATGTAAAATGCTGAAAGATAAAATACACATTAAAGTCATTCGTTCACGACTTTTGTAGTAACCCTTAGAAATTACCTGCTGTATTTCTCTTTTTATTCTGTTCCATTAAAGCAGATTCATTCTTTATTCTTGTAACAGCCATTCATCTTCTTTGGTAGATTTTGCAAATCAAACTCAGGATTCTGTTTTGTTTTGTTTAAATTTTCTACTCTCTAAGTAGTGGGATCCTTTCAGCTATTAATGTTTCTGAAATACTGATGGATGTGCAATATATGTATTTGTGTGTGAACTGTTGCTGTTTATATATCTTATTTTTTCATTTAAAAACAGACATTTTAGAGAAATGCTGTATGATAAACAACTGTATGTTGTACAGTGTGCAAAGCACTAGCCACTAAACACTGATGGCTATGGCACACTTGAAAAGTAGCTAGTGCGACTAAACAACTTGTTAATTTTATTGAATCCTAACTAATTTAAATGTAAACAGTCACCATTTTGGACAGCCCAAATTTAGCAGATGTCATTTCTCCAAATAACTTGTCTACCCTTTTCATAGGAAGGAGTTCAGATGCCAGTTGTTCATTTTAAGTTATCCTTTCTTTGCAAATTTATCTTAATTAAAATGTATGTGAATCAGTGTAAAGATAATCTATGTTTGTAAACTAAACAAATCAGTAGCGGTAATCCACATATTAAAAAGACTGCCTTCAAGAGCTGGTAATGGTCTTCTCTCTATGGTATTTCCTAGTGGTAAAGAAAAAAATACTTTCACCTGTGTTCCCTTTTCAGCATATGGAAAAACAATTCTTTTATCATAGGAACAGATATATCTATGCGTTTTTCCATAACATCTTTTGTAGGGCTTAATTTTCTTGGGAATGTGAATCATCACAGGTCAGGAAGCACACCATTTGCTTCATACCTAAAGTCGACAAAGTTAAATGAAATGCAGTAACAGGATACTTTAAAATTAACAAAACTGTTCCTTTAATAAAAAGGGGCTTTGTTTGGAAACTTATAAATATATCAGACATTTAGTCACAGAGCCGCCCTGGTGAAGGCCATCAGTACCATTCCTTTGGCTCTGACTGATTTGTTCTTTCTAATGAGACTCAGACAACAGGCTTTAGACTTAGTCTCTGGACAAACACCATCGTGGACCCAAGACTCCCAGCCCAGTCTTTAGCTCCAAACCTGCTTCCTTACCCATCCATACCCTCCTTCATGCCCCAGACAATCTCCTGTAAAACAAGCCATGTTATTTTCATTCACATAGGAGACTTTTCATTTGTAGAAATGTTGTCAGTGAAGTACAATTTAAAATAATTCTGAGATAACGCCCTTTACAAAGTGAAGAATCCTTTTGTCATATGATCAGTATTTGATATGTTTCATCTGTTTCCTCAATTTGGGAGTGTTTTTTTCTCTCGTAAAGTGGGTTTTACCTGCAGTTTTCAATGACTTCCACATGTTCCTGTTAGTTGCTTTTATAGTCAATGAGTCAAAACAAATTCCAGAGTTAAATGATGGTTCTCCTGGAAGGGGCAGCTGTGAGTTTGCTATTCAGAGGAAATTGTAATGAAAGGTCTATTCATGAGGTCTTTCACATGGAAGTTATAAATCCCCTTGGAATGCTGGAAAATTTCTGTTGATTAATAATCAAAATCCCAGGAACTCATTTTGAACTTGTGTATGGTCATACTTAATTTTAAAACATGATGCCATCAAAGAAAGAGAACAACATATATAAATGTCCCCTTGAAATGCATTCATTCATTTTCCTTCCTTCCAACTGGAAAGAACTGCTGTTTTTAAAATATTCTGATTATAGAATCAGAATATATATCTATTCTTAGAGAATATTTTTGATGTGGTATTTTTATTTGTCCATTTATTCATTCAGTCAGTCAATATTTATTGAGTGCCTAAAGCTGCCAGGTACTAGTCTAAGTGCTTGAGGACATCAATGAACAAAACAGACAAAAACAAGAAAAAAAAAAGAAAAAAAGAAAAGCCCTGCCCTTGTGTAGCTTATACTATAACATGCAGAAGCACACCATGAACAATAAAAATAGTGCAGAAGTAAATTACATGCCAGAAGGTAATAGGCACTATAGAAAATACAGACTCTGACAGAGAGGGTGGAGCATGGTGGAGATTTGCCTTTTCAATTAGAATAGCCGTGATCAGACACAACAAAAAGGTGACATTTAAACTAAGACTTGCATAAATTATTTTCCCTTTTCCTTCATTATTAAAAGCATACAGAGTCATATTTTTTATGTATTCAAGACAATATATTCAATAAGATTTGGAGCAGAATCCTCCCTGGGTGATCTTCTTCCTCATGATTGTTAACAACCATATTGCTAGTTTCTATGCAGTTCCTTGAAGCAGAGGAAGGATATACATCAATAAATCCCTTATACCTTACTCTTGTCTCCAACGCAAAGTGTATGAAACTATTCCTCCTTGCGTTCCTCAATATGTCTTGCACCTTTGGGGTATATTTATTGCTTTTTCTGTCTCCAGAAGACGGACCCAGACAGGAGGTGAGGAGTTCAAGGAGAATGACAGGGCTGGCTGAACAGTTGGGAGTCTATACATGGGATCCAAACAAGGAATTGGTTATTCTAGGGCAAGGGACTTGAGAATTACCTAATAGGTTTGAAATTAGAGTGTTAGTACAAAGGTGAAACACAAGAACCCTGCATCTTAAACTGAGTTTATGATTCAATGTGTTTATCCAGGTTGGCACAGCTCATATGACCATCAGTGTTCCAAAATAAAGACAACGTTAGAGGTTCACGAATGCAGTAGGTCCATACTGGACAAGTTTAATGACAGGTGTCGGTGATGCAATCCTAGCTGAGTTTAAGGATAAAACACCCTGTCACTAAGGATTAGCACGTGACTAAAAGAACACATTACTTTGAGGCAATGATTATGACTGAAAGGGAAGAAGGAAAGAAGTAAGCAAGCAAGAGTGAGAAGGAGAAAGGAGGAGAGAAGGAGGAAGGAAATGAAAGGGACAGAGACAGAAAGAGGAATGGAGGAAGAATAGCAAGAAGAGAATGGAAAAAAGAATAAAACAGTTCTATGAAGATTTTGAGAAGTAGCTATAATATTAAAGAGCTGGGTTTTGGTGTCAGAAACAAAAACAGAGTAGAAGCAGTAGCAACATCCATAAATCCAGCAAACATTTGCTGAGAAGGGTGAAAATTCCAGGTAGATCTAGCAAAATCATGAGGGAGCACTGAAAGTAAGGGGGGAGGGGATGTTTTCATATGTTTGATGCTTAACAATTCAATAAATGTCCCTATATCCCCATGAGATGAGATACTAGAAAGTTCTAGATTCTAAATTGGGAGTAAAACAATTCAGATTAATTACACCCTGCCAGATTAAGAAGGATGTTTACATGAAAAGGGAACACTTGAGCTTTATTCTTTCAGAGTGGATTAAAATGTTCATTGACATGTTTTAATAATGTTTACAAAACTGAAGGAGTGAAGTATTTGGCTATTTTTCACCATGACAGAAAACTAACATTCTGCTCTAGATATCCCCAATTATGGGATCAGGGGGAAATACCACTAAGTGTATTTGCTAAGTAACAATTTTTTTAGATCCAATTTTCAAGGTGTATGAAATTTGTAATGTACTGTATTTTCAGATTTAGAGCCAAATATTTTTATTAAAAATGTGTATTTTCTCTGTATATTTTATGGATATTTAATATTAAAAATACTTTATTTACTTGAAATCAAAAGTAATTATAAATACTTAACTTATAATCATAACTTCTTAGTCCTGGTTAATGCAGCTCTACATGACCTCTAAAATATATAGTCTTCATGATGAATTATAAGAATAGCAACCTATTAATAATAAATGTGAAATACAAGTAATAATAGCACATGAAACTTTCTCTTTGTGAAGAGCTACATGTTTCTATATTTGACATTTTATCCACATCTATAAATATGGGGATGGGGCTAAAATAATGTTCTATGAATAAATTCTGCATGTCACAGTTAGGATTCTTTACTTGCAACTTCCAAATTGATGAAATACTATATGAGGCCTCAATTAGAAGAGTACACAAAGTCCTAGCCAGAGGGTCTCAGGAATCTTAAAGACTACCACAAACTTTGTATTGCCTAAGACAAAGAACCAGTTGTTCCATTTGTAAAAAAAAAAAAAAAAAAAATCCATTCTCACCAAAGTTATTCCGTTTAATAGTTTATTTGTTATAATATTTTAGCACTTAACATTCTAGATGCGTCCAGATTTATTAGGGGATATATAATCATTCTCTCGGGACTTGGTAAGAACATCACTTTTCATATACATCAGAGAAGAATTCAGTACAACACCTCCAACTATTTTATACCATGAAGTCACAATACTTTTGACTTTTGACTCTTTGATTAAATATCTTCATTATCCATTCCTAATGCTGACATAGGCACTATGGGAGATGGTATCAGAGCATTTGGTTCATTACTTTTATTTATGTTACAGACATTAACATTTAATGTTAATTTATAGTGGATCCAAGTTGTTAAATGACTAGTAGAAGCAAAATATAAATCCTCTCTGGGGGTGCCTGGGTGGCTTAGTCGGTTAAGCGTCCGACTTTTCGCTTAGGTCATGATCTCGCGGTTCGTGGGTTCGGGCCCCGCGTCGGGCTCTGTGCTGACTGCCAGCTCAGAGCCTGGAGCCTGTTTCAGTCTGTGACTCCCTCTCTCTCTGGCCCTCCCGTGCTCATGCTGTCTCTCTCTCTCTCTCTCCCTCTCTCCTAGAAATAAATAAAAATATTTTAAAAAAAAAGATTAATAAAATGAGATTAATATGGAATGTAATTCCAATTTATTGGAACTGTTGGCTCTTGGATGGTTTCAGAGAACATACTTATGAGGCTCCTGCCAGAATGTAGGTGTGAGATAGTGAGGTGTAACTCTTGCAGACTTCAGTTAGTATGGAAATNAATATATATATATATATATATAAATCCTCTCTGGAGGAATGTAACTTCAACTGGGACTTCAATAAAATCCCAAAGAGAAAGCTCCAGTGAATATGAGCTTACAATCAAAAATCACAATTAGATAAGAAATAAAGTTAAGTAAGAGCCAGCAAGTATAATAAAACCAAACTATACTTATAGAGGTATCGTGTATGAACTGGAGATTCCAGAAAGGGAACTCTGTATCCTATGGAATTTAGTTTGTAAAACATCTTGCATTCAATTTAGTTGAAAATCTATAGACTGGGGACAGCTGGGTGGTTCAGTCTGTCAAGCATCTGACTTCTGCTCAGATCATGGTCTCATGGGTTGTGAGCTTTAGCCCCATTTCAGGATTCTCTCTCTGTCCCTCTGTCTTTGCCCCTTGTGGGATTCTCCCTTTCTCTCTCCCTCTCTCTTTGTCCCCCACTCATGCTCGCTCTCTCTCAAAAAAAAAAAAAAAAGAGAGAAGAAAAAAATTTATAGACTCATCAGTGAACTAGTAGTTAGATAATAGTCTGTTAAAATGAGTAAAAAAAATCCTGTGTTTCATTAAACACAAGATCTTTTCCAGATTTTTAAAGTGCCAAACATAAAACTCAAAATTCTAAGAAAATTATAGAAGGATATATTTATACTTTCAGAGACAGAAAGGAATTCATTAAAAAACACTAAAAACAGAAACTAGCAAGAGAATATATGAGATCAATATCCTAAAAATACTTAAACTTCTAATCTATGAACAATATATTAAAAAATACTTTAGCATATATAACCAACAAAACATTAATTTCAGGATATATAGGAAGCGTATACCAAAGAAGAGACAACCAAATTTCAAATAGGGCAAAGCGTGTGAACAAAAGCAAAGCTATAAATGGAAAATAATCATATGAAAATGTGAAAAACACTACAAATAATTAAGACAACATAATTTACATAATAATTAAGCATAATATTTTTCATCAAAATGGAAAAAAGTGTAACAATTTGATTTTACGATATATAAGGAAAAAGACCCTCTCAAGGTGCCTGGTGGCTTCGTTGGTTGGGCTTCCAGCTCTTTATTTCAGATCAGGTCATGATCTCAGGTTTACTCAGAGAAAGCCCGAGTCAGGGTCTGCACTGACAGCACAGAGCCTCTTCGGATTATTTCTCTCCCTCTCTCTACCCATACCCTGCAGGTACTTGCATACATGTGCATGTGCACTGTCTCTCTCAAAATAAATACAAATTTAAAAAAAATAGACCCTCTCTTTTTTTAAAATATAATGTATCTGTCAAATTGGCTTCCATACAACACCCAGTGCTCACCTCAACAAATGCCCTCTTCATTGCCCATCATCCGCTTTCCTCTCTCCCCCACTTCCGATCAACCCTCAGTTTGTTCTCTATATCCAGAGTCTCTTATGGTTTGCCTCCCTCACTCTCTGTTTGTAACTTTTTTTTTCCCCATTCCCTTCCTCCATGGTCTTCTGCTAAGTTTCTCAAAATCCACATATGAGTGAAACATGTGGTATCTGTCTTTCTCTGACTGACTCATTTCATTTAGCATAATACCATCTAGTTCCATCTAAACTGCTCAAAATGACAATATTTCATTCTTTCTCATTGCCATGTAGTATTCCATTGTATATATAAACCACATCTTCTTGATCCATTTGTCAGTTGATGGACATTTAGGCTCTTCCCATAATTTGGCTATTCTTGAAAGTGCTGCTATGAACATTGAGGTACATGTGCCCTTATGCATCAGCACTCCTTTACTCCTTGGGTAAATTCCCTACAGTGCTATTGCTAAGTCATAGGGTAGTTCTGTTTTTAATTTTTTGAGGAATCCCCACACTGTTTTCCAGAGGGGCTGCACCAGTTTGCGTGTAGGAGGGTGCCCGTTTCTCCACATCCTCGACAGCATCTATAGTCTCCTGATTTGTTCATTTTAGTCACTCTGACCCACTTGAGGTGGTATCTCAGTGTGGCTTTGATTTGTATTTCCTTGATGATGAGTGATGTTGAGCATCGTTTCAAGTATCTGTAGGCCATCTAGATGTCTTCTTTGGAAAAGTGTCTATTCATGTCTTCTGTACATTTCTTCACTGGATTATTTGTTTTTCGGGTGTGGAGTTTGGTGAGTTCTTTATAGATTTTGGATACTAGCCCTTTATCTGATATGTCATTTGCAAATATCTTTTCCCATTCCATCAGTTGCCTTTCAGTTTTGTTGATTGTTTCCTTTGCAGTGTAGAAGTTTTTTGTCTTGATGAAGTCCCAGCAGTTCATTTTTGCTTTTGATTCCCTTGCCTTTGGAGATGTGTCAAGTAAGAAATTGCTGCAGCTGAGGTCAAAGAGATTGTGGTTGCTTTCTCCTCTAGAGTTTTGAAGGTTTCCTGTCTCACATTCAGGTCCTTTATCCATTTTGAGTTTATTTTTGCGTATGGTGTGAGAAAATGATCTAGTTTCATTCTTCTGCATGTTGCTGTCCAGTTTTCCCAGCACCATCTGTTAAAGAGACTGTGTTTTTTTCCATTGGATACTCTTTCCTACTTTGTCAAAGATTACTTGGCCATACATTTTTGGGTCCAATTCTGGATTCTCTATTCTATTCCATTGGTCTATGTGTCTGTTTTTGCGCCAATACCATACTGTCTTGATGATTACAGCTTTGTAGTAGAGGCTAAAAAAAAAAAAAAAATAGACCCTCTCATATGTTGTTGGTGATAGTACAGAAATGGTATGATCTCTTGGAGTCACAACTTAATGGTGTTAATTAAAATTCAAAATGTCAACCAAAAAATGCCTTGTCAACTTTTATCTATTTTTATAAAAGAAACACTAAACATGAGTATAACCCTCAGTGATGGAGGTTATTTATTGCAGTACTGATTTTATAAGAGAAAAATTAGGGGTGCCTGGGTGGCTCAGTCGAAGTATCTGACTCTTGGTTTCAGCTCAAGTCATGATCTCATGAGTTCAAGCCCCGTGCCAGGCTCTGCACTGGCAGCACAGAAGCCTGCTTGGGATTCTTGCTCTCCCCTCTCTCTTCCCCTCCCCCACTCATGCTGTCTCTCACTCAAAATAAATAAACTTAATAAAATGTTTTTAATTAAAAAAAAGAGAAAAAAATATATACAGCTTACCTGTCTATCAATAGGGGAATGATTAAATAAATTATGGTTTACCCATACCACAAAATTTTATACAGAATTGATAAAAATGGGATAGTTCAGTTGGTACCACATAAAAAGCCTTGTGAGATGTAATTAGGTTGTTGTGCTATTATGTTTTACAGCAAGAAAACATTGTCCATGTATTGCTAACATAATTTTTTTTAAGTTTATTTATTTTTGAGAGAGAGAGCACGAGTTGGGGAGGGGCAGGGAGCGAGGGGGAGAGAGAGAATCCCAAGCAAGCTCCACACTGTCAGCACAAAGCCTGATGCAGGGCTCAAACCCGTGAAACTGGGAGTTCATGACCTGAGCGGAAACCACGACACGGATGCTTAACCAGCTGAGGCATCTAGGTGCCCCACTGACATATATATGTATATATATTTTATTTCTGAGAGAAAGAGAAAGAGAGGCAGCATGAGCAAGGTAGGGTCAGAAAGAGAGGGAGACATAGAATCTGAAGCAGGCTCTCGGCTCTGAGCTGGTTGTCAGCACAAAGCCCGACGTGGGGCTCGAACCTACGAACCGTGAGATCATGACCTGAGCTGAAGTCAGAAGCTTAACCAACTGAGCCACCCAGGCGCCCCCATATTTAAAAAAAAAAAAAAAAAATCCTTAAGAATGTGGCAACTTTCTGATTAAGAAAATTAAGACACTAAATTTCTATAGTACTATGATACTAAAATTTTCTTGGCCTACATACATGTATGCTTAAGAACTATAAAAAGCTGTAAAAAGTTGTTTAAATTTTATAATGGTAACATAAACAAAAACTATCATTAAAATATGGTCATTTGGACAGTAAAACTTGCCTTTGTTGTTTTATTCCACATATTTTTATTTTTGAAAGAGAGAGAGCATGGATGAGCAAGTGGCAGAGAGAGAGGGAGAGAGAGAGAGAGAATCCCAGGCAGACAGGGCTCAAGATCACCTGAAGCAGTGCTGCCACTCACGAACCCTGAGATCATATCCTGAGCCAAAGTTGGATGCTTAACTGACTGAGTCACGTGTTTAGAGACCCTCGACATATGTTTAGACCACTGTTGATTCCATTTTTGTTCAATTTTGTGAAAGCTTTTTAAAGATTTGTCATTTTAAAATAGTAGTGAATAAAGTATTTTATTCACAATCATATAACTTGAAATAAAATTTATTTTTGAACCCAGCTCTATTTATGACTTTTCATAATCTGAAGAACAAAATCTAGATTCCTTTTTTGTTTATAAAGGAGTGAATTCAATGTTTATTCATTTATCACTAAGCAATTTGGATTAGGTCCCAGTGGCTATAGTACTTTGCCTAAGTTTTTTTTGTGTGTTTCAGCTAGCTCTTAATAAACACTTCAGATATGTTAAGTAATAGTGGAAGTTGCTAATGGCATAAAGAATATTCTTATTAAATATAAGCCAATAGACTGAATTTCTATTGAGGCCAAGCCAAAGCATAGGATAAGAAATAAGAAGAAATGAATTCTGAGGCAGAAAAAGTTTAACAAAAGAAAATATGTCACCAAAAAACAGATTCTCTAGCAAGCATAGACATCTATATTTTAAGGGAAGATGTAAACAGCAATTATTTGTCAGGCATAGGCACTGACAATACAGGGATGCACAAAACATCCTCTTTAACCTCTCGAGTCTTATGATCTGGTCCAGAGTTTCTAAAATCACCCTCCTAGCATGATTATTAAAATTCAGATTTCTATGAGCAACCTATAGTATAAAGCAACATGTAGCTTACTCTCATTGATTTAGACTGTGCATATCAGTGCATTTTAATAAATGCTCCAAGTGCTTTCTTTACACTCTGGTCTAGTCTGGTAAACTGCATTATCTTAGATTTTGTTTGCTAAGGGAAATGCCACTGAATTCTAGCATCTCATCTGTAACAAGATCTATCCTGTTTTGGAGAAAGGATGGAGTTGGGCTGGAGTGAGATCCAAGTTTCAAGTTTTAGATACAGGCCAGTCAACATGGAAATAACTAACAGTATAAGGCACATAAACACAGAAAAGTAATGTAAAAATTCAAATGAAGAAAAATTTTCCTTAGACACAGATAGGGAAAACTAGTCTCAAGTAAGTCCTGGGACCCTCCCCTTTTCTTCTTTACAGTCATTCTAGGACATTCTTATTTTATACTGGAGTGTTTGTGTCAGTGAAACAATGTTGCAACATCTGGGTTGAATTGATTCACTTAGCATTAAATGGTTGAGTATCACTTTTCCCCCCAAATTTTTATTTAAATTCTAGTTAGTTAACATATAATGTAATACTTGTTTCAAGAGTAGAATTTAGATATAATAACACCCAGTGCTTATCACAAGTGCCTTCCTTAATGCCCAACCCATTTAGCCCAATCCCCCACCCAACTGCCTCATCAAACCTCAGTTTGGTCTTTATAGTTAAGAGTCTCTTATGATTTGCCTCCTTCTCTGTTTTTTTTTTTTTCCTTGCACTATGTTAGAGAGAGAGAGAGAGAGCTGGGGAGAGGGGCAGAGGGAAAGAGAGAATCTTAAGCAGACTCCACGCTCGGCACAGAACCCGATGCAAGGCTCGATCTCATGATCAAGGGATCATGACCTGAATCAAAATCAAGATCCAGATGCTCAACCAACTAAGCCCACCCAGGTGCCCTGAGTATTCATTTTTTTGATGAATATATGTATGTGTGTGTGTGTGTTGCATATATGTATACACACGCACACACACATATATATGCAATAGCTGGGTCATAGAGTAGTTCTATTTTTAACTTTTTGAGTAATTTTTGAGGAATCTCCATACTGTTTTCCAGAATGGCTGAACCAGTTTCCATTCCCACCAGCAGTGTAAGAGAGTTCCCCCTTCTCTACATCCTCACCAACATCTGTTGTTTCCTCTGTTGTTAATTTTAGCCATTCTGAAGCATGAGAGGTGATATCTTATTGCAGTTTTGATTTGTACTTCCCTGACGATGAGTGATGTTGAGCATCTTTTCATGTGCCTGTTGGCCATCTGGATGTCTTCTCTGAAAAAGCATCTATTCATGTCTTCTGCCCATTTCTTCACTGGGTTATTTGTTTTTCAGGTGTTAAGTTTGATAAGTTCTTTATGGATTCTGAACACTAAACCTTTATTCAATATGTCATTTGCAAATATCCTCTCCCATCCTATAGGCTGCCTTTTAGTTTTGTTGATTATTTCCTTAGTTGTACAGCTTTTTGGTTGAATATCTCTGTAGACTAGACTCAGAAGACACAAATAAAAGTTAAGGCTATAATCTTGCTCTCAAGGAGCTCCTCTTTAGGAGAATAGAGATATGTATACAAAAATATTGAGATAAATGCTAGTAGAGCTGTAAAATCACTATTCATTTATTCAAGCAACCAATTCATATAATGACTACTGGGTACCAGGCATCAGCTACACCATGGTGAACAAAAACATGGTTTTTGCCCATATGGGATTTCCATTCTGGTGAGGAAGCCAGACAGTAAATACAAAATCCCATAACAGATAGGCAGTTATAAACTGTGGGAGTAAAGAAAGAAAATTGGGTGCCCTGGGTGGCTCTGGTATTACTAGGAACAAAAGAATCATTTAAACATAATATTAGAATTCACTTTTGAGCTGGATTTCTATAGAATTAGCTCCTGAATCTAGAAAGGTATTTTCTGTATTGTTTATGTGTTAGTAAGCTGTCAGATGATTGTAGATATGATATCAAGTCCCTTTTTCTGCTGTCATATTTGTAAATCAATTTACAGAAATTCCTGTAGTGAGCTCCTGTGCCTGACACTTCTTTCTGTGAGAGGCAAGTTTCAACCATGTACTTTCATTTCATTCAGCTCAAGCTTGCTTTTTTAGACCAGCTGGGTATTATTGCTTATGTTCTTTCTACTTTTTATTAATGTATTTATAATTGTTTACTTCCTGACAGCAATAGATTTGATATGTCTTCTATGTCCAACATACATACTCTGGACTTGAAGAGCAGGAAGACAAGTCAAGCTATAGTTAATCAGGACTGAAAAGACAGTATAATAGAAACCTCAGCTCTAGATATGTGAATAGCTATTTCAATAAGAGAAATGAGTCTGTGGAAAATTGTTCACCTCTTTTATGTCCATCTATATAATCACTTTATGAAGTACAGGATTCTACAAAATAGAAAATGCTGGATGGCTTAAAGGGAAACTGGTGTTCTGAACCACTGGCATTTGAGTGACAGATAAAATGATCCCAGGATGTCTTCTTCTGATGTTCCCTCAAATGCAACCCCTCCCTCAAATGCAGTCAACCTCTACTTAACCTATATGATGCTTCTGACATATTATGCACCACATTATTATTTATTTGTCTGTTATTCACAATTATGTATCACTATGTGCCCTATATGTGGAGTATATATTCAAAATACTTATTGAATGAATACAGTACTTAATTTTGAAATACTGAGAATCATTGAATACAGCTGTAATTTGTGTATATAGGAGAGTATCCTCTTTCACATACAGACTCCTGTAACAAAATTGTTGAAAATGTAATTAGGTGATGGACAAGCCCAGGTTAAATCATGTATTTGGCACATTAAAAATTGTGCAACCTTAAGAAAGTTACTTAACTGTTATAGGCTTTAGTTTTCTACTTTTTAAGACAATAAAGGTAATAATAGTATTTCTTGTGCATGTTATGGGGTTTACCTGGAATATTACGTGAAAAGGATGCTGCATAGCACTCAAAATGGCACTAGTTTTAATGGAAATTTAGAACACAGATTTTGCTTGCCAGCTAGAGAAAGTGCATTCTATAAAACTTCTATAAGATATATTTATAATTGGAGTGGACTATTTTAAAGCATCTCTGTAAGATATTGGTTTCCAAGTTCTTTGAATCAATAAACAACTGTAAGTTCATCAAGTGCAAGGCACGCTGTACTTGCCTACTCAGTGCCTAGTAGACACGCTAGGCATGTTGTTTGTGTGATTTCCCAGTTTGGGGCAAGGTAATCAGTTATCGATTGTGATTCTGAGACATAAGCTTAAATGAAAAGTCTGAAAAAACTTTATGTCAAATAGACACAATACCTCTATTTTTATGACCTGTCAAAGAGTATTATTTTTTAAATGACTAAGGCTTGAAGAGTAAGAGAAACTTACCTATCAACCTAAAATGATAAAGCAAAACATGAATAGCTCTTTGGTGAGTCAATAAAAATGGATGAGGAAACAGACACTTCCCAGTTAAAACTTCAAAGATAGTGACTGGCTGTTTTGGATTTCCCTCCTCCATGCACTAGTGAATTTTTTCTTTGGATTTTTATTTCTTCTTATTTTTTTTTCGTTCACAGTCTCAAATGCCATGCTAAAACCATTCTTAAACATTTTCCCAATCCCCTATATAAACAAAGCAAATGTTACTTAGAAGTGTTTACTATGCTTTGTTATTTACAACAACAAAATCCACTTAGTGCAGTGAAGGACAGAAACAAATATTCTTAATGAACACACAAAGCAGTTTATGACATTCTTGAAAAAAGTGGCCAATTCATGAGAGAGTCCAATATTTCTAATGATGTACTGCTAAATCTGTCTCTCAAAAACTCTTGACTTCCATTCACTCATTCACTTAGCTATTCTATATTTCATAAAACAAATATATGCTTTTAGTGTTTTTTTTTTTTTTACTTAATTCATTATTCTTGCTTGGTATAGCATTTGATCCTGGTCCATTCATTGGAATGTTCTTATATCACAAAGTCAGTATCAACTTTATACAAACAATGTTCTCCATTTATATGAAACAAAAGGGAAATGCCTACATATATATTACACTGTATGAATATACATGTATAATAGCTAACAGGTTTTCCATAGTCTCCTTTCTTTTTAGAAACCACACACACACACACACACACACACACACACACACACACGCACGCACGCAGAAGGAAGTCCACTACAAATAGGTAAATTTTTATTACTGTTAGAAAAAGTGTTTGGAGTCCAGAATCCTTGCATTCTTTTCCCTCCTGCATGTTACTGATTCTACACCCTTACAGGAAAACAAAACAAAACAAAACAAAATTCCTTGAAAATCTGCTGGAGATCATTATGGTAAAATATGTTGCAATAGAAGGAACAAACAGTATATGTGTATCCAGGCCCATGTACTGACGAAAGAAGGGAAAATTGTCCAGCTTCCCCTTGGCCATAGTGTCATATCATAGCTTGATATCTGCCTAGGCATTTTAGTGAAATTATTATAGGCATGACTATTGGGAGTGAAAAAAAATCTATGAAAGTCATTTCTCTTCTCCCTGAAAATAAAAGGCATCAAATGTGAAGTTATTTATCCACTTAATAAATGCTTTAAGCAGTATTCAAGTTAGGTCATAATATAAATATTTGCCATCAGAATCTATCAGTTGCATTTAAAGATAACCAAAGAATTGTAGTCACTTATATGTGTCTTATCAGATTGTGAAGAGTAAATAACCTTACAGAATGCACTTGAAAATAGCTAATTAAACAGTGCACTAAAGTTTTAGTCTCTTAGTTTACACAATTTTCTCCATATTTTCTATAGTTGTTTATGACTACAAATATGTTTGAGGCAAGAATCCAGATTCTGGGAGGCAGATGACGGATATTAGGTATATTTTTATGATATAATATTTACCTTTTGCAGAGTTGAAAGCACTTGATTTATTTATGTGACATTTTTGAAATTCAGTTCAAATAGATTTAATAGGCATGAAGTGGAGTAATGTAGATATGTTTATAAATCTGTTCATCAGACCAACATCTAATGAGCACCCACAGTATACCAAGCCCTATAGAAGACACTGGGTACCCAGGAATGGCAGAAGAGAAATGGGCCCACCCTCACAGAGGTTACTATGTAGTAATAATAACTTACATTTCTATTGTGCATTCACAATATACAAAACATTTTTTATAAACATTTGTGTTATGTACTCTTATCCTTTAAGATAGGTGTTATTTGTTCTAGCATACAAATGAGATTATCAAAACTTGGAAATTTTAAGAGATAAATTTTATCTCTATTTTCAGAGATAAGTAAAAATACTTATACAGAATATTCAACCATAAAAATATCCATTTATATTTTATAGCACTTAATGGTTTTTTTGGTAAGATTTCAATCAGGGTACAAGAAACATATAGTAACTCAAAAAAGGAAATTTCAAAGAATCATTAACTATTACAGGAGATAGTAACAAGTGATTGGGTATAAAGGGGTGAAGAAAACTCTGAGGAATATACCAAAAAAAAGCAGATATAGGGAGCAGCCATGACCTTGAGGGGTAACACTGAGCACCCAAGAAAGAAACAGATATGGAAATTGACCCTTGCGTTGTGAAGTCTGGGATTCAGACCTCACTGGAGAGGGCACTACAGTGGCCCACTGGATGGCAGACAAGTTCACTGAGGGTCTGCACTGGGAAACTGATGGGAATCACCTTCTAGGGTGCCAAGAGAGATACCACGGCGAGATGCCATGCGCTGCTAGTCACAGAGCACTACAGGAGCCTCCCAGTAGAGAGAATGGGCAGAAATCCAAAGCAATTTCTTCTCCAGGATCCCTTCAGAGTCCTCCAGTGATGAAACTTACCATCTTGCTAGCTGTCAAGTGAGAGATCTTCCAGTATCATAAGCAGAGCCATAGAGGGCAGATCTGGAACTTAGAGGAATAGAATGATAAATGGCATGCTGGTATATCAAGTACATTTGTTCAACTGCACTATGGGATACCTATTATCTTCTTATATCATGGGTGAGGTCGTTTAAAATATTTTATGAATTATTTCAAAAAGATAAATAATTTTGGGATTAAATGTTTTGCCCATTCATATAAAGAGTAAAACTTACAGTCTGGTAATTGGAAGCATTGAATTTGACACTACGCTGTGTAGATCTAATCTCTGACTGTTGGACTTCAGGCAAGTATGTTGGGAAAAATATTTAACCTCCCTGTATCTCTGTTTCTTCATTCAAATATAAACAAATACAACCAAAAAACAAAAGAGGTGTTTTTTTTCATATATTTTTAAAAATTTTTTAATGTTTATTTTTGAGAGAGAGACAATGTAAGCAGGGGAGGGGCAGAGACAGAGGGAGACACAGAATCCAAAGCAGGCTTCTGGCTCTGAGATGTCAGCACAGAGCTAAATGTGGGATTCAGACTCATGACCCATGAGATCATGACCTGAGCTGAAGTTGGACATTTAACCGACTGAGCAACCAAGTGCCCCATTTTTTCACATGTTTCTTATGAAAATTATATTGGAGGATGTTTGGAATGTGTTTGGAATTTGATTGGCATATGCATAATGCTCATTTGTTGACTGCTATTGTTACTTTACATATTATTCAAATACTTCTTCCATTAAAAAATCAAAAATATCCAGGATAAAGAATAAAAGTCTACAAGCATCCTGGGAAGAAAATCAGTAATATACAAAACAACAAAAGTCAAGCTGGCCAGGGTATACAATACTAGAAAATAGGGGCACCTGGATGGTTCAGTTGGTTGAACATAACGATTTCGGCTCAGGTTATGCATGATCTCACAGTTCATGGGTTCAAGCCCTGCATCAGGCTCTGTGCTGACAGTTCAGAGCCTGCAGCATGCTTCAGATTCTGTGTCTCCTTCTCTTTGCCCCTCCCCTGCTTGGACTCTGTCTCTCCTTCTCTCTCAAAAATAAATAAACATTAAAAATTAAAAAAAAAAAAAGAAAATAGAATAATGTTTTCAGGTTTTGGGGAGAAGAGATTAATAAATAATTCTACAAAAAAACCTAGTTGTTTCTTATGTATATACACAACAGAAAAAATAGGACATAAAAATATCTGGCCACAAAAGTTCATCTACTATAAATATATATTGTCTGATGGCAAATGACAGCAAGTATTTGAAAAAATATAAAGGGAGTTTATTGTTTTATTCTTGTTATAAATCCAGTATTTGACTTTTAGGAGACAGAGTCAGTTTAAAAAAATAAAAATGGCTGATATTCCTACTTAGAGTGAAATAGGTATATTTCCTCTTAGTTTTTTTCTCTATGCATGTATATGCACATTAAGTATATAGATTAATTTTTTAAAGGTGCTCTACGAAATTTGTGGTATTCTATATTCTACTAGATATGTGGTAGTGTTTGTGCTTCTACTAGTTACAGTAATTTTTTTTTTTTTACTTTTTCAGATATGTAGTCTTGTTATCTGTAAATAATGATAGTTGTACTTTTTCCTTTCTGAAAATAAGCTCTCATATTTATTTTTCTTGTCCAATTACACTGGCAAGACTCTCCAGTATGATGCAAAAATAAAGGAGGAGACATATTTGGGTATTTTTGTTTGGGTAAGCTCTGCACTCAGTGTGGGGGTTGAACTCATGACCCCACCATCAAGAGTCACATGCTCTACCAACTGAGCTAGCCAGGTGCCCCCATATCATTCCTAATAAAGACACAGCAATCATTTTTTATCATTAAGTGTGCTATTACCTATAGGATTTTCTGTATGTGCTATTTGTGAAGTTTAAAAAATTTCCTTTATTCTTAATTAAAAGTGTTCAGTCATGAATGGGCATTGAATATTGTTAACTATGTGTCTTCAGTTTTTGAAATGATAAATAACTTTAAATTTTTAATTATGGTGAATGACTTTATTTGCTTTGGTGAGGGAAATAGATTTGCATTTTTCCTAAGTAAAAAGAAAACACAAATGTGGACTATTGGGTATATAATTCTCCTGTTTGTATAAACATGAAAAGCATATGGTTTTATATATAGGTGGATATGTATACGTACTTTATGCATATAAAACACATATGTGTGCTTTTATGTACAGAGAACATTTCAGGATACATCAAAGTTTTAACAGCAGTCTGTTGTGTGTATGAAAAAGCATTGTGTGCCTGCGCTAGGAAAAAGGGTTTATTTTATGCATAGTCTTATGCTGTGTGAAATGTTGACTATATATAACCTTGAAAAAATACGTACTTTTATTCCTTGTTGTTATTTATTGCATTTACACTTAAGTATTTTATTGGCTTGGAATATATTTTGAATTTTAAAGTGAGACTTTGAAATAATTTTTCCCCATTTAGTTGAGTTTCCAAATTCTGTTCAGGAAGTAGCTTCCTTTTTGTTACACTTACTAAACATTTTTGTTTGATTCAGAGTGGTTATTTTTATTCTACTAAAAGAGATATTAATTTTAATGCTAATTTTATTGCATTTGAATTAATGTATCTTTATAAATTATTCTTTTTTTGGAGCTGGTATGCCATATTGGTTTATCAAGGTTTTTTTGTTGTTGTTGTTGTTGTTTTACTTCATTCTTTTGTTTTTCTATTTGTATTTATTCTTCTGATGAAATTTAAAATTTGGTCAACATCTTAAGGTGCTTACCCTGACTACTCAAATTAAAGTGTTTACTTTTCTTTTTCATATCACTGATTTCTTCTCCTTCATAAACTTATCCTACTTTCTATATATTTGTATATTTACTTTGGCCCATGGATGTTTTGTTTATCTTATTAACATTATATCTAGCAAAGAACTTGACATACAAGTGCTCCATAAATATTTGATAACTTATTCACTCAACAAATGAATACATGAATCTTTAAGTTCCTCAAACTCAAAAAAAAAATTCAACTCAATTTTATTTCCCTTGCTTCTCTTCACTTTTGACATTGACATAATCTATTTTAATCTGTGCTTGGAGTCCTGAATTATTACATTATTAGGATAAGATAAATGTCATGAATATAAAAAATCTATTCTTTCCTGTATACATTTTTCAAAGATTTCTTTTTGCAGTTACATTCAGTTTTGTAACTGCATTTACAATATTTGGTTTTATTTCAAATAATAAGTACTTTTATACAGTAAATTTTCTATTCTTCTATTCTTAATTTTGAATCATCTTTTGTAAGCTTGCAGATATGTCTTAGTTTCTTCCCCAGTAAGAATATATTAAACATTTCCTTTATCTGCGAATTCTTTGTTATTTTGCAAAATATCTCTCTACTTCCCTCATACATAAATAACAAAATCTTGTCTATGAGGAGAATTCTTCATTCAGATTTATGTCCATCATAAAAACAAAAGCAAAACACCTTATACACAGTATTCTACTCTTTCACAGTATGTAATGTCTTGATGAAGAACTTTGAGACCAGCTTATCTTTTTAATTGTTATTTTTATCTTTAAAATCCAAAAATTTATTAGGGCATATCCAAGTGTCTTGATGAGCCTTTGGTTTTGTCCTCTCAGATCCTTCTTCAGTTTGAAGACTTTTTCTTTTAAGTTTAATTGTATACGTCCTTGCTATTTTTCCCCTTCTTTGAAACATTTATGTTCCTTTGATCATATCTCTGTCCTTCATATCCATCATTATCTAGGTCATCATTTTTCATCTTTTGATTTTGCTCCTGCATTACAGAATATTTCTCAAGTCTTTCCCCACTTCAGTGATTGAATTTATTTTTTTCATAAGTGCTCTTTATTCTTTCAAATGCTATTTTATCTTTTCTCTTAAATTTTTCATTTTTGCAACCTATTTTAGCCTTTATTTTTTTCTCCATTCTTTTGTTTAATCCTATTCTCTCTTTAATAACACCTATAACAGTTTTGTAGAAGCTCCTCTTCCTGAATCTTTTTGAGCACATCAAGAATATAACTTTTAAATTTTTAAGCCATTTCAAAAATGAACTAATTTTATTTGATTATAAATTATATTTATTGTGTTTTTGATTTATATATAATTTATATGATTATAAATTATAATTATTATATGAAGTAAACTGTTATCAGTTTACTTCATCAGGTCAGTGCCCCTTACTATCCTTCAGCAGGACCTTTTTATGATATATTGATGTACTAATTTTACTTGCATTGTGTTAAGATTGATTCAGGCTTGATATTTCTTTCAGATAGATTAAGCAACATTTTTTCTAACATCACTGAACACTTGGCCCTTATAATTTCCTTTTTTCCTCCTTTTTTTTTCTGAACTGTATTTGAACTCTTTACTTTTGGGTCCTATCCAAACTTGCTGAATAGAGGTTGAAATTTCCACCCCATACCTTACAAGACTAACAGGCTGTCAGATAACAACATGTAAACTTCCTTTTGTATAGTAGAAAACGTGAAAAATTATACAAAGCTCCACCACATACTCTCTAAAGTGCTTCTTAAAAACCTGAGGACCCACTTCATCTTCTCCCTTCTATTCTGAGGGATGTGATACATGGCTAGATACATACTGAGAGGGGTAGGAGGGAGATGAGTTAGGACTATAGCTTGGGTTAGTCCGGAAGATCTCTCACATGGTACTGAGGGAAGACCTCATAGTTTTGGTCATAGCAACATGAGTCAGTCTTTCTTTATTATTTGGGAGAACTGTGTGTTCCCTTCTGATTCAGAGGGGACTCTAGGCAATGTGTCATCCAAACCTGAGATTCATGTTCATTCTCAATGATAACCACTCTTAAAAATTCTATAAAAACTTCAGCATATTTCCTCCCTTTCTCCTCCTTTTCTTTCCTTCCTCTTCATTATTTTCTTTTTCTGTTCACTTCTCTGTTACACAAACACAAAAACACAGACACTCTCTCTCACTATTAGCAATTCATGTTATTTTGTGCTTTATCTTTTTTACTATTTTAATTAAAATTTAATAAGTCTATCAGGAATATGATTAGACTTATCTAATCATTCTATCATTTTTTAACCAAGTAGTTCCCTAATTATACCTTATCTTTTTTTCCTGAATCAAATTTCATAGGTTCCCTGGAGTTCTTTAATTCATTCCAGTCTCTGTTATAAGGGACAAGTTTAATACAAATTATATTTAAAAGATAAGAGTGATCCACATACCAAAGTACCTTGGAAAGAACTTTTTTCTTTTCTATGCTGGAAGCCAGATCACTAGAAATCTCCCCTGCATGTGGACTCCAGTGGTGAGTCAAGAGAGCCCACATATGGCTTATTGTCAGGTGATGCCATGCCCCTGTTTTCCCTGAACTGTCCCATATTGTGCTGTTGTGCTAGCATGATTATTAGTAGTGCTCCTTCACTCTCAGAAGCACCCTGGTTTGCATGATAAATCATATGATCACCCTACATAAGACTATGAGATGATTTAAATATGAGTCATATATGCCTGAAGGACTTACTCATGTATTCTTAATATCATGACATAATTTTAACAGGATTAAACTTGAACAGGTGAAAATTACAGTTAACTAAATTCAGCTACAGTTCACTTACTAATACCCTAATTCCGTTTTCATGACAACTGAATGGGGCATATGACCAACAGTGTGCAAAGCAGATCGCTCAACCCTAATTGGTGGACTTAGATAATATTGTACAATTTGAGTGTCTCTTTAATTCTAAAAATTTTAGTAGTTTTGTTCTTCAATTCTAAAAATTGTAGATTGGCCCCTCCCCATTTAACCAGGGATTACATCTCAGATTACTGAAGTAGAGTTGTCCCAACTTTAAAGCCCTCACTCCACCCATTCTTCTGGTCTCTAGAGTATCCACTTATAGTTCACTTTACTACCATGCACAGTAAAAGCCTTGCCAGGTCCTGTCCACTGCAGACCCACTCGATGCCTAATTAGAGTATTTCTTAATATGTAAAAGAGGTGATTTATCCTATGTTTAATTTTTTTAATATTTTATTTATTTATGAGAGAGAGACAGTGTGAGCAGGGGAGGGTCAGAAAGAGAGGGAGACACAGAATCTGAAACAGGCTCCAGGCTCTGCGCGGGCTGTCAGCACGGAGCCTGTCGGGGGGCTCGAACCCACAAACCGTGAGATCATGACCTGAGCCAAAGTCAGACACTTAACCAACTGAGCCACCCAGACGCCCCTATCTTAAAACATATCATCCAGCATACATAACAGTGACTGGATGGAACTCTTATATTTTTTTAATGTTTTTAATTTTTTTTTTAATTTATTCATTTTTGAGAGACAGAGAGAGGCAGAGTGCAAGCTGGGGTGGAGCAGAGAAAGGGAGACACAGAATCCAAAGCAGGCTTCAGGCTCTGAGCTGTCAGCACAGAGCTTGACGCGGAACTCGAACTCACAAATCGTGAGATCATGACCCCAGCCAAAGTCGGATGCTTAACCCATTTGGCCACCTAGCCGCCCCTGGATGGAACATTTTAGATTAAGGTCAGGATAATTAACATATCCCAAATAACTTAGACATTTAGAATCAACAGAATTGAGTCCAGTCCCCATTTTTGCTGGAGGGACTTTTGTCTTTGGAGGCGTTACCTAACATCACTCATCCTCAACTTCCTTATGTGATATGGAGATAATACCAACATCTTGGTGTTGCTGTGACCATAACAGAAAAGAAATGTAAATCACCTACTTAAGTCCCTGGCAGAATTCCTTTATAAGGTGTAGATGTTATTGTTAAGGGAGAATTAAAGGAAAAAGAAGAAATTCATGAGCTTTTCTTGGAAAGCTTTAATATTAATGAACAAGAAAAGAATGAACCAAATGAATTCCTAGATGATGTCTTTCGTGTATGTCAAAGAGAAGAGGTTTCAGCCACTAATGGTAGTACCAGCAAAAGTAGAAAGGGGAACAAATTCAAGATGAGTGATGACCTAGTAAAGAAGCACATAGAATTTTGAAATCCCATAACCAGATATATCTTATTTCAGGTTACCAAGAATACCTGAAAATGCACCAATATAAGTCGACCTAAACTTATATATGAATTTCCCCTCAGAGGAAGGTCTTTAGCAGTAGTATAACTTTATATATTCGTGGCTCTGCTCTGTTCAATATCCTTTATCATAGGCTTAGATAAGGCATACACTGCAACTATAAAGAGACAACTATACTGGATGGCAGAAGCAAACTGGGAAAAGGAGTGGCACTATTTCCAGGCTTGGCATAAACTAAACAAATACAAGAAACTGTAGATGTGCTTATCACTAACGTATGAAAAAACAAAGACTTAGATTTTAATGGACTGTAGTTGGATGACTCAATAATCTCATATTGCTATAGAAAATCTAGTGAGCACTTTTTGATATTCAGTATGAAATATACAAACCAAAGCTTTCCATTCCTCACCCATCTGTCTTCTAGATTACTAATCTTTTCATTTGCTGCCTCCCATCTACTGTTAAGCTTTCCACTGAGTTCTTAAGTTCTGTTAATTGTATTTTTTAATTCCAGAATGGGCATTTCAATATGATTTTGTAATTTTAATCTTATAAAATTGTCCATCTCTTCATATGCTTTGCATGTTATTTCCTATATTTTCTGAAATATGTCAGTCATTATTATTTTAAAGTTCTTATCTGCTACCTCAAATGGCTACAACATCTGCTTCTTTTCCCTGGTTTGTTTTCTTGGTTGATAGGGACAGTGTTCTGTCTCTTTGCATGCCTAGTATTTTTTTTTATTGAAAATCAGGCATTCTGTTTTCAAAAACAAAGATGGAAAAGTTCCACATTATATTATTTTCATCACAGAGGTTCAGCCTTTTCTCTGCTAGGCAGACAGAGTGGAGGGGGAAAAAGGCTGACTACCTTAATTTAGGATTTCATTGAGAATCTGTCACATCCTATTTTTGTTCTACGTTTCTGAAGTCTTCAGCTTGGATATTTAGCCTCACACCCTGTGAAGCTTCAGAATTTGATAAATGTCTTGAGGGGGAGACTGGCAGTGTTTGAGTGTACTCAAGCCACCAGTTTTATCACCCGAAGCCTGATCAAGTTCCAAAATTTTTGCTGTTTCATCTGTCTCCTGTCTTCTAGGGTAGAAACGGGATCCTCATTCCACCTCTAGCTAAGTCCACACTATTGAGCACTTCTAGGGACAAAGAAGTTATTGCAGATTATTTAGAGTCGTTTCTCCTTTCCTTTGAGGACTTTCAACTGTCTTGTTTTCCTAGAAGATCAAATTTCCAAAGTATCCTGAAAATGTAGGCTATTTCACTTTACTTTTCTGTATTGGGGCTTATGATTATAATGGCTATCCTGTGAAATGTTGGACTTAGTAAATATCTTGGGAGAAAACCAAATCTGAGGTCCCACTGCTCTCCAAGTTTGTCATTCCAGTCCAATGTGACTGCCAAAAGTTGTGTTTTCCTGTCCCCCAGCAGCAGTGATTTTCCTAGGCTGAGCATGAATTCTGAGCCTCTAGCTGTATCCAGAATCAACAAAGAACCTCCAGGGTTAGCTTCATATCATCAGTCACATTTGAAAGATTCTTGCCTTTCTTGAATTATGCTCCCTATGGTTCTTATTGTTTGGCTGATTCCTGATGCCTTACACATATACATAGTTTTTTATAATTGATGTAGCTTTTTAAATTGTTCTCAGTGGGGGCACCGGTCTAATGTAATACTCCATCTCACTGGAAGCAACGTTCTTATGTAGGTTACAATTGAGCACAATACAGGTTTTAATAGGTATAGGTATCTAGGCACTGTGAAGATAATTTAAAGTTTGTGTATTGGAGAGGGAGCAAAAATTTCCACTTCAACTTAAGATTAAAAAAAATTTTTTTTTTATTTATTTCTAGGAGAGAGAGAGAGAGACAGACAGCATGAGCATGGGAGGGTCAGAGAGAGAGGGAGTCACAGACTGAAAGAGGCTCCAGGCTCTGAGCTGGCAGTCAGCACAGAGCCGGACGCGGGGCTCGAACCCACAAACCACGAGATCATGACCTAAGCGAAAGTCGGACGCTTAACCGACTAGGGCACCCAGGCGCCCCTCAACTTTTTAAGATTTTTGATACAAGGAATCACCTTATGAATCTTTCTACATACATATATATATATATATATACATACACACACACACACATATATAGATATAGATATAGATATACACACATACACACACACACAGAAGGTAGAAGTATATATATATATACACACAGGTAGAAATATATATATAATATATATATATGTATATATATATACACCTATTCATCCATCTTGCCTTCATAGTAATTTCATAATAATTGATTATATCGCTGTCAAACAAGAAATGAAAATCTGTTTCTGAAACAAAATAATAAATAGTAAGAATCTAGGAGCTTATATTTTCATTGTCTTCATGACTAAAATGAATAAATCAAATTGTATAATAGCTGTTCTATAACTGCAAATTTTTGCTTGATCTTAGGGGGCTAATTAATTTATGCATGCTACTATAGATTTGACTTTTTTCAGTGTTTTTATTTTAAGAAAGAAAGAGAGAGAGAGACCACACACATAAGCAGGGGAGGGCCAGAAAGAGGGGGAGAGAGAGAATCCCAAGCAGGCTCAGAGCTGTCAGCAGAGAGCCCAATACAATTTGTTTGTTTGTGATCTCATGAACCATGAGATCATGACCTGATCCAAGATCAAGAGTTGATCCTAAACTGACTGAGCCACCCAGGCATCCCCAGATCTGACATTTATTGCTCTTAATCCATTGACCAATTTTTAAATGATGTTCTACTGAGTTTTCTTATCCATTTTTATTCTTTTAACAATGTATAATCATTATGTTTGGGGATAATTGTAAATATTAGAAATTTTATAACTTGAAAAAATTTTATCTATGTATATGCATTTAGGTTAAATATATTTTTCCTGGAAGGATGAAAACAGGAAATTTGAAGAAAGGTTATCTTAAGTGAAATATAAAGAAACAAATGAAAAAAATCTATCATTCAGTGGAATGAGAAAGCAGGTAGTTATGAATAAGGAGGGGAAATGAAGAAGCTATAGGTCATATTTTTGAGGAGTTAACAGCACTTGGAAAGAATAAAACCACCATAAGCGTCATTAGCATCTATATGAAAATATAAGAGTAAAGTTGACTGTATACACATTGGAGCATCCACTTCCTCATAACTTAAGTTGAACTATTGTGATTTTAGATCTAGTGCCATTTTAAGTATATAGTAAGGTAAAGTAATAATATTCACTTTAGAATAAATATTTTGTCCTAGATTTAGACTGATGTATATATTTTATATATGTTATTTTATTTAATCTTCCTTCACAGAAACCATTTAAAGTAAATAAACTTAGTCCTGTTTAATCGCAGATAATTAAAGTGAAGCTTACACAACATAGGAAACTTGCCAGGTCAGTAATTTAATGAGCACCAAAGCTGTGTTGAAATCCTGTGTTCTAAATCAGCATTGTCTGTAGGATTTTCTGTAATAATGGAAATGTGCTATGATACTAATACAAAGCCACTAACCACATGTGACAACTGAGTACTTAAACTGTGGCTAGTGCCAGGGTGCCTGGATGCTCAGTCGGTTTAGCATCTAACTCTTGATTTGATTTCAGGTCATGATCTTGCTCAGGTCATGATCTTGCTATTCGTGGGTTCAGGCTCTGCATCGAGCTTTGCATTGATAGTGCAGAGCCTGCTTAGGATTCTCTCTCTTCCTCTCTCTCTGCTCTTCCCCTGCATAGTCTCTCGCAAAATAAATAAATGTTAAAAAAAAAAAAAAGCCACAATGAGAAACCAAATTTTAAATTTTATTTAATTTTAATCAATTAAAATTTAAATGGTCACATGTATCTAGTGGCTACCACACTGGGCAGCACACCTTTAAAATAGACTATTCTGGCTCCTGGCCCTGAAAAATCTTGTGGCGTATAGAGAGATACCATTTTAGAAGGCTTTTTTTTTTTAGAGCTAATCAGCTGGGATATCACTCCTTGACCTACTTTTAATAGAAATCAATATTGCATTTGGAAAAATGTAATGTATATACCGGTCTTTCTTAGTAAATTATATGAGAAATAGCTAACTTGTAAACATTTTGTACAAAAGAAACAGTATATAAGTGCTTTCCTCAAATCTAAAGGAAACTTCCTCGTTTTGGCGGTTTGCTGTGACACTGTTAACATACCCACTTAACACTGCACTAGGAAAATAATAGAAGAGAAGAGAGATAGGGGAAGCAGGTTGTTTTATATTTACTTAGGACGTATTAGGTATTGGCATTATGGAGCTAAATAGCAGTCTTGGTGACTTCTTTCTTCCAGGTCAGGTCATGCTGAGTAAGTAAGGTGGCAGCAAAGGACATTCAATATTATTATCTCAGGAGCATGTGAGGTGACTCCTTCCCCCTGACTGCTCTTCCTCATGCCAAATGATTTTAAGATAGAATGTCTTCTTACCTCTTCTTTTCTCACATTTTTAACCAAAAGAGTACTTTCTTTATTTATACAAACACTACAATAGTGTTTTGCCTTGCATATGAAACCTCAAAAAGCAAACACTTTCCATACCCAAGAACATTTTCTAAATAAAAATAATGCTTCCTCCTGCTGAGGACACTAATTCCACCAGAACACATTGGAACTTTTTCTATGTGGTTTATTTTCATATTCTTGAGTCCTGAAAGATTAAAGTTATTAAAACAAATGGGAGTAATTTAAGATCTTTAATCCCTCCTTTTCTTCCTTGGTACGGATTATTGTTTAGTCTTTGTTTCAAAGTTGAGAATTGGCTTGATGGCCTTGGCTGCAGAAGGGGGTTTGATTGACTGCACATGTGTTAAAAACCATGCATACATTACCCAGGACACTGTGAGGCAGAGTGCCCTCAGAGACACACTTCTGAAAAGAGTAGTTGACTCAGGCCCCACCTATACAGAGCTCAGTTCCTAAAAATAGGTGCCAAGTTGCATCCTTTAGACACAGGGCTAAAATAAATTCAGCCGTCCCATCTACTTGCTTGATAGACCCTTCAGTGGAGCTGGCCTCCACTCCACCGATTGCTTTCAGGGGACTGGGAAATTTGCTGTCTGTGAAACAAGGGAGGAAACCCGTCTGTGAAGATACATAACATTTTCACGAACTTGGGGTTAAGTCTATTACCAAAGGTATGTGCAATATGGTCATTGATACATATCCACTTCGTGGGTTGGAATATGCTACAGATCAGTGAAGACTACAGGTCAAAATGTACTTGTTATGAAAGGAAATATTCAGTTGTATTTTTGTTTTTATGACAATATTTAGCATTACTTTATTATGTTAAATTTAAGGCTTCCTATATTACTCTCTGCCAGAGAGTTAGCATGTTTCATATGTAGTGCTGAAGAATAATGAGCCAAACTTGAAGCTAAAGAGTCATGAGTGAAAACTATAATTTATAGCTAAAAATGAAAACAGGAAAAATTAGTGTATCTTCTAGGACCATAAATTAGTAAAATACACAATGAATATACCAAAAACTGTAAGCTGTATTTCTTGGAATTTGGTGAGGGGAAGGGAAAATTTTAAATATCTTAACTGCTGCAGCTTGCTCAGAAGACCGGATTGAAAATTATTCTTTCTCCAGCGTTAGTTTGATTTTGTACTTCATGCCTCAGCCACGGTCTCATCTCCTCTGGGAGTATTACTGGGAGTAAGGATTAAAGAATCAGGTTCTTCGATGTTTTGCAGAATTAAGGAAACCACTGCCAGTTGGATCTGCCAGCCCTAATTATAGTAACTACAAACTTAAAGAGAGAAGACTGAGATTTTACTTTAAAGGCATCATGGCCTATATACTCCTTCAGATGGATTTTTTCTGTCTTCGATTGCCTGTGAACACTGTAATTTGGTCCTGTTGCGCCTTAAGTGTTTAGATGTTAGGGACTGAAGTGATTTGGGACAGGCATTATAACAGAATATCTTAAGACACCAACTAAAAGCAAGGACACTTTAAGATTACATAATACAGGGTTTAAATATAGCCAGCTGGTGCTCAACTGAAAGATATTTATTTTTACTGGAGCTCCATTTGGTCACTGACGAGCTGTAGGTTGTTTAAATTATTTTAAAATTTCATGTGCAGAATGCCAAAGGAGGAGTAAAATATTTACCTCAGCTACATTCAGAGCCATGAATTTTAATATGAAAGGGCACCTGTTTTGAGTGGGGTTTTTTAAATGTTCATTTATTTTTGAGAGAGAGAGATTGCAATCTGGAGAGGGGCAGAGAGAGGGGAACAGAGGATCCAAAGCAGGTGCTATGCTAACAGCAGAGAGCCCAATGCGGGACTCGAACTTATGAACTGTGAGATCATGACCTGAGCCAAAGTCGTACACTTAACACCTGAGCCACCCAGGCACCTCCTTTGAGTTTTAAAGATACTACCATTGAGTGGCAAAAATATTGGATCAGAAATGAGGAAGTCTTGAATTCTATGCTTAAATATTTCTCTACTTCTCTGCCTCCTCTTTGAATATTTTACCTTCTTACTATTAGCATGAAAATGAACAAGTCTCATTTTTAAGAGTCAGCATTTGGGATGTCTGCAAATTTGGCAAAGTGCCAGTGGTTTGGTAAAAATGTAGTCCAGAGTTTGGAATAAACATTTCTGCTTTCATCTCATCTTGGGCATCTAAGATATAGCCTACTTCGCCAACCTGAAAATTAAAAGTAGACATTCTTTAATGAACACAATTTGGGGCTTTGCTTCAAAAGATGTTCATGTAAAAATGTCAGCTCAGGCCTAAAGTCTTCTGTGATTGCAGAGGAAGAAAGGGTTGGTTGCCTTTCCTCTGGTTTATTTTTGGGTAAAAAGCCCACAAAGTTCATAGATCACTTACACTTGTCTACCACTGATAACTGTCACCATTCAGTCAGCTCCCCTGCTCTGTCTCTCATATTTACCATAATTGAACAGCTTACGCATGTCAGTATTCTTTTTACTTGTTTGGTAAAATATTACTCATGATGAGGCGATTTGGGGTTGGCCTCTCCTAGTAAGCTTAATACTGGGAACAATTTCCTCTCCTCTCTGTTTTCCTCATACAGATATACAACTCCTGGCACTAAGACACCATTTTGTAAGATCTGTTTCATAGCTAGGTGCCGTGCCTAGATTCAGTAATTTATAGAGCAGGACAGACACTTCATAAGTGCCTGGCATTGTAATTCCAAACTTCTGATTGAAAAGCCTGTGGGGGACGGAAATTAATTGACATGACATTGTCCTTTTTGTTTGCTTCGCACCTCCTATTCTGAAAGCATTCAAAAGTTACATTTTGAAACTTAATTAAACAATTTGTTCTTTGTTTTGCTTCTGAAACAGACACTTGCTCATTCAAATTACAGACTCACCCCTTACAGAGTGGTGGGTAACTTCAGCTGGTTCTGATTCAGAAACGAATTTTGCAGAACACTGATTTATTCCATATACACGCATGGTCTTTATATGACTGTGTGATATGTTGCCTTGGTTTTTTTTTCCTGACAACATATATGTGGTGTTTGCTGACACCAAGCAATTCTCCAATTCTCTAAAACCACCTGGATATACAATTTAATTCAATTTTCATACTAACTTGCAGAGTTGGAGCAGACCCCACAGATTGCTCCCCAGTTTCACCACTAACCTGGGAACAGCTAAATAGAAGTGATGCATAGGGCAAAGGGCGGGCAGCAGACGGTGGCATAGAGCACCACACTCTCTCTGGGCTCCATACCTGTCAACACATTCACCAAGTTGGAAGCTCACCAAACCCTGTTGTTTAGGGATTTTATTAAGATGTCATTACGTAGGATGATTGACTAAATAATTGGCTATTGGTTATTAAATTCAATCTCTAGCCCTTCACCCCTTCTCAAAAGTAAGAAGTGGGATTGAATGTTCTAACTCTCTAATCACTAGGTTGTTTTTTCTGGCAATCAGCCCCTATCCAGAATTCATTTCATTTCTACTTCCTCAACCCCCACAGAAGACCCAGAGTCATCTCATTAGCAACCAAAGACACTGCCAATCAAGAGACTCCAAGAGTTTTAGGAGCTGTGTGCCAGGAGCCAGGGACAAAGACTATAAACATTTATTTGTTATTATATCACATATGTCTACAAAATGTCTTCTCATCTGAAGTGCTACCTATGAACTCCAGAGTAAAACTTTTATACTATATACTTTCCTAATCGTTGGAACCTATCGCTTGTGAATTTACGTAACCTGAGTGTTTTTGATTTGTACAGTATAGTCAGTAAAAGCACAAAGGACAATTAGACAATGAAAAGCCAAAGATTTTTTTTTTGAAAACATTGAAAGTCACCAAATGTGATGAATACTTGTATCTCTGTAGATACAATAGATGATGGTGTAGCTATATTTAATGACTCTTTGTGAGCCTAAATGATGGCATAAAAATAATCTGCCAGTGAGCAGTAGAGTAGGTAATCCAAATTCCTGGTGGAATAGCTGTACTTCTTAAAATATTGCCAGGAATAAAATGAATTTATTACACAGAGAACACAAAGAACCTCAGTAACTATTTGGTTTAACACTTCTACGCTCTAGATAAGAAAACTGAGGCAAAGGAACATTAACTAGTAACTCTTTTTAAGCACAGAGAACCAACTCTCTGGGCTTGTATTTCAGTGCGGTATGTTATCCCGCAAAACTTTATGCCATTAACATCAACCCAGTCCTACTCCACCCCCCTGATGTGGGGTACCTTTTGAGGTTTACCTTGACAAAGTCTTTTCTTTTTTCTCTCAACAGTAGGTTTTTGTTGTTTTTTATTTTGTATTTCCTGTTCTCAGAAAATTATGAAAAATTGTGGCAAAGGAGGCCTGGTCCACATATTTAGTTAAAATTCAAAATATCATGCATTTATTTTTTACTTTTATTAACCACTGAAGTTTGCTCATCTTCTGTGTTAAATGAGCTCTTTCTCCCACCCTCACTGCCTTATCATTGGTGCACGATTTTTTACTATTTTTTTTTTTTTTTTAGCAGAACTTCAAGTAGATTTCTCTTCTACATTCTTATAATTGTATGCAGGATAGATCCTGCTACCTGGTGAACTGAACACTTTAGATATATCTGACTGTTCAGAAGTAAGTAATTGCCAAATTGCTCTAGGCATACACATGATTTAAGATAAATATAATATTAAAAGAATTTATTTTGGGAAATTTCTCTTTTTGTAAAAGATTCAATAGCATCTTCCTGAAGAATCTAAATAGATCAGCATGTGCATTTCTAAATGCATTTACTTGGTAGTTACCAATGTTGAACAGCTAAAAAAAAGTTCATATCACCATTAATTTTGGAAGCAAAGTCCAGCATTATAAATGGCTTCCAAACATGTTCTCAGTGTTCTTTATTTAAAGTTCAATAAATGTGACTTAATATAAACTAATGTGTAATTATCATTTAATGTAATTTTTAATTCATAGGAAGTTAATTGCATTGAAATAAAACTTAGGTAGAATTCACATTATAGAGTAGTTGGGTGTTTTTAAGCTCTGTATGTTAAATTTTGATAAGTAGAGTCACATTTCCCCATTGAATTACATTATAACCTCCTGGGTGCTTTATCACTGTCTATGTTATTTACGGTATTTTTTTTTTTTTTTTTTTTTTTTTTTTTTTTGTCAGTACTGTCATCACAAGAACTCAGCTGTACCTTACCTAACCAGTAAGCCTTTTTGGCAAATAATTCCAGGTTCATAGGTTACTGTAAATAAGTGCTGGAGAGAAACAATGGGAAAAAAACTTTCTGTAAAGCTAAGGGTCACCTTTCAATGTATCTGTTTTTTAAGTTAGAATTCTTGACTCTCTGCATAAGGGCTGTATTGCTAAGTTGGAATAGTTCTGGGAAAGGGGCAAGAATAAAGTGAGTTTGTCCATGTAATGAAAGGTTGTCAATTCCAGCTACAAGCTCTTTATAAAATTCAGTGCCTCTGCTTCTGCTGGATCACAAGCCATTTTCCTGAGTGCTACAGGGCAGAAGCCTGCTGGTTTGCTAGGAGGGTAAAGCCCAGCAGCTAGAGGTAGAGATGCTAAAGGAACAAGTGACAGCCATCAGCAGCCAGCTCAGTTCTTTCTGTCCTCGGAACCATTCCAGATGCTCAGAGTGGGAACAGAACCTCATTATAGCCCCAGCTTCTTCAGGAGAAACTATGCTAGCCCTCTGAGTCCCAGAGCACTCAAAACCATATATTTTTTTAGGAATGTAACTGTATTAGTGCACGTCTGCTCCAGTCACTGACACATCCTGGAATGGGAATAATTTCAGGATGCATCATCATCCATCTGTCATCCAGAGCTGGACAACAGCCCCAACTTTGACTCTGTAAAATATCAGAGAAATGAAATATGAAAGGAAGGCATGTGTTTGTACTTAAGTTAACAATTTTTTTTCCTGAAAAGATCTAGTCCAGCTATTGCAGTTATCAACTCAAAACTACTATTTATAATTTCTCATTCTCCACCCTTTAAATAGAAGCAGTAAATTACCTGAGGCTTCAATGTTTGCTTCTTTTCATTTACCTCACCATCTCAACCCAACTGGCTGCAGTTTCTTCACTGTGTCATTATATTATGTTACCATTTCTTTCCATTATGCTCATATATATCTGTATATATATTTTATATATGTGTGTATATTATTTTTGTAAAGTATTGTATTACTGGTGCCTCCATATTGTCTTCCATTTCTTTCATATTCTTGAAGTGCATTTGGATGTTCAAATAAAGACAAGTAGTCTTCAGACAAGAACCAATAACCACAATATCATCCAGAATGACATTTCTTTTTACTTTTTGCATAACATTGAAACTGACACAAAATTTTGTAAACATTTGCATTAAGAAACTGTCAAACTACATCTTTATAACAACAACGATAAAACATTATAATAATAAATGTAAACATTTTCTGCAGGAGTATTCTTCCCTGGATAGATTTATTTTTAAAGTTCCAGGAGCTGATATGTAAAATTTCATTTTTTATATCATCTTTACATTTTAATTAGTATGAATAGTTCTTGAAATCAGAAAGATTTCTCAAGTGATGCAGTATCTTCTCTCTCTTTGACTTTCCTCTGCCTTCTTTTTTTTTTTTTTTTTTTTATCTCATTTCCAGTAAAGACCTGTGGAATATATTCCTTAGTATATTATCCTTAAGATGTATGCAGTGCCCTCCGTTTACCAGAATCACAAAAACACCATCTCCGAGGGCCAAAACAGGTTCCAAATGAACCCCAAATAACACTTTATTGAGAAATCAGAAAATGCTGTCAGGTGAACCCTAGTTAGCTGAACACAGTCTTTGGAACCAGACTGCCTGGGTTTGTATTCTGGATCTTACACTTTCCAACTGGATGACTTTGGGCAAATTATTTAGTATCTCTGTGCCTGTTTCCTCATCTGAAATTAGAGATACTATTAATATCTATCTCAGAGGGTTGTTTTAAGGATTAAACAAATTCATATTTGTAAAATGACTACAACAATAGTGCCTGGTACATAGTAAGTGTTGTAAAAGCTTTTGCTGCTACTGATGTTGTTATTATCATTATTATTAAATATATAAGACTAGTATAACATAACCACTTAACATAGCCATTAACATAACCATTATCTCTTTCCCAGAGAACAAGATAAGAAAATAAGGTACCAAGTTTCCCTAGATGCTGAACATTCAGAAAAAAAAACACACTAAAAATTGTTTTAGAGAGAAAATCATCTACCTGATTTAGGAGGAGGTTCTGTTGTTAAAAGCATCCTTACCTTTCAGAGATGCACTTTTCAGCTCAAATTAAATTTCTGTCCTCTCTGGAGTTATAGAAAGCTATTAAGTGCCCTCTTTCTATTATAATAATCCCAACACTTGAAACTAATAACTTTCCTGTTGTTCTTGATGTCAACATTACATTACTTCAAGAAATCGAACTCTTCGGCTACCTCAACTCTAATGACTCTGTCTCCTTTCTGATGGAGCTGCTCACAGCCACTTATTGGACCTTTTTATTACTTTGACATAGTTCTTGGACTCTCAAAGTATTCTCTTAGACCACAGTATTCTTTATTTTCAACTAAAACTGATCTTGGCCCTCCGCATAATCTTCCGATCTTCAGCACATCTTACCCATCAGCTTCTCTGCTTTTTATTTGCCTCATCTCTCTGTAACTTGGATCCATTTGTAGTGTCTGGGTAAAGAAAAAAGGAGAACACTCACTCAGGAGGAAGGCACTGAAAGATGGGGCTGTTTATGAAGGGAATCTGAGAGCAGCAAAGGCCAAGAAAAGACTCCAATAGCTAAAAAGAAAGCAAAAGATCATGAGGTGCAATGCACCAGATTTGAGGAATGAAGCTAAGCTGTAAATAGGAAAATAAATGGCAAGATCAAAAGTAAGGAAGGCTAGAAATAAGATGGGATTGGAGCCTGTGATGGACATCATGCACGCATTTCAAACTAAGGCCAGGAACAACTCAGGAGTGTTGGAGGCCTGGAGTTAAGGTCTCCTGACTCTAGGCTTCAGGGATAGATATAAGAGCTTAAAGGAACCGTGCTTTAGACATGATACCCACTCACCTGGGGCCCCATTGTAAGCTGCAACAGTTGAGCTTTCACTGACCCTCCCCATTTCATTTGTCCCTACATTCTTGAGCTAAATTCACTTCACCAAAAACCAATCAACATTTCCCCCTAATGTATTATTTTTGCTCCTGTTCCCAGGCTGCCTCTCTGATTATATAATATATAATATATAAATATTGGCTCCTTATCACATTTACCATTATTCCTGACAACCCCAAATGTTCTCTATTCTAATGTATAACTGGAAAGTTTGAGAATGGATACAAGTTTGTGGGTAATACTTTTTAGAAAAGGGCTATGTTGAATTTTAGAATGTTTGGCAACATAAAATTAGGGCTTAAATAGTCACCAGAGATATGCTCTGGGTATAACAGAGATGAAGCTGAGAGCTGATGGAGTGTGTGTGTAAGACAAAAACAGAAGACTAGGGATGGAGCCGAAGAAACTATACATGGTTGGGTGTCAGGAATTTTTCAGGAGAGTGAAAATGATAGACCAGATGCCTCTGGTTTAAGCTACTCACCATCTCCATGCTCAGGTTTGAGATTTTATAAAGAACAACGCAGAACGTGCTGCAAAGCATCAACATTTTTAATTCCTCCTTCTGAGATACTTTCAGTAATGGCAAGTGTCAGGCTTGGTGAAGTTTATGACATTTTCCTCAGGCTTGGCACTGCTGATGAGTGGGACCTAGGGCTTTCTGTCACATCTGCGTTCCTTGGCAAGCTTCCATCCCAGAAGTGCACTGGGACACCCTGAATACCTACTAAGGTCCTCCTCCTAGATCTCGCAAAACAAATAGGATCCCACTGTGATTAGATGTTCAACCAAGGAAACATGTGAGTGTATATCATCGTCTGCGTGTTCTGTCTGTAATCTTGCGCTTGGCCCACTGGGTTGAGAAGGCTGCTTATTTTCTTCTGGACTAAACTGTGATGGAGACATGACCATATCTGGAATTTTTTTAGCTATAATATTTTTCTAATTGCTTTCTGCAGATATGTAATAACAGGAGAATTTCTGGCAGAAAATGAATTTGGCAGAAAGCCCAAAGTTGACTGGTTTCACTTTCCAAGCAAACATTTTTGTGCAGTTCTAATTTTCACTTGCTCATGCGGCGTCCTGCAGAACAGTTTTGGTGATGAGCTGGATTTCATTGTGGGAGACTCACAGGTTCACAGGCAAGAAGTTTATTTTTGCTCCCTCCTGGAAGCTCTAATCCCAACTTTCACATCTCTAAGCTGCTTAAATAACTTCTGTTGCAGAATTTGGAACTTGTTTTCTACTCTTTAAAAAGAAGTAGGAGAGAGAAAGTAACAAAATCTGTCAACAGGAACCATCAAAAGATGGGCACTGAATCTTGCACTCTTATTTCAAGACAAATCCATCTGATAAATGGTTAATGGTCATCCACTGTGTATAAGTCATAATGTCAAATTTAAATACCTACGGAGTTAGCTGTTTTCATCTCCACTGTCCATTTACTTCTTGGCAATCTAGGAACTTTAGTTCCAGATAATAATAAAAATGTAATAACCACTTCCACGAGAATGTTCAGAGAGGCTCTGCCACTCATCATTAGGGAAAGTAGAAGCAGATCATTCTTAGATATGCTTTAGCCTCCTCCTACTCTCAAATAAGAGCACATAGGAGCATTTCTGGCCACCATGTGATGGCCATTCTTCCATAGTCCAATTATCTGTTGCCATTTTGTAAACTGATCTGGCTAAGAGAGTCTGTCTGAGATCATGGAAGATATGGTTATGTAGGCAAACGAAAGGCTTAGGAGATAGAAACTGGTGCTGAGCTCCTGCCCAGTGGTTGATAACCTGCATTTGTGGTTACATGTCTAAAATTTTAAAAATGATATTTACCGACAACCAAGGAGATGCTTAAGTTTACAGTGAGTCCTTCCCTATCAGGTGAGTTGTCCTAATGCGGTGGCAGGTCACACTGAGCTGAAATGACTTGTCCATCTGCCCAGGGCTTTTGGTGCCTAAGAGGAATAGTCTGGGGAAGTTAATCCAATGTAAAGCTTCATATGGAATTTTACAATGAAGCCCAATATATAATTTTTAAATTGCTTCTTACAAGTCATTCCCCCCAACTTCCCTCCTCTCACCTTCTCTTACACTTGGCCTAAAATACCACTGGCCTAGGAAAACTTTTGTTTGCAAGTTTTAATTAAATTCTTTGTGTTTCACAGATGTTACTGTCTTTTTTTGTTGTTGTTACTGTTTTAATGTGCATTGAAAAGAGCAAGTGTTAATCTGAATAACATTTAAAGAGTGATTTTTACACTTCACCCTTTAAAAACAGGAGTGAAATAAGCAGCAGAAACTGAGTTCCTCCACTTACGGTGCACTTAGGGGATTAGGTTTTGAATCTGAGGGAAAAGAAACAAATGCCAATGCCAAATTTTTAAAGATAAATACGTATAAATAAATTAAGGGATGATGAGACTGACTAACTATGTACTTCATGTGCATCTTAAGCAGGGCAGACTATTAAATTACTTCCCCTCTTTGGACCGTGCCTACTACCAGCATATCATTAGGAAGCTGACATCATCTTTTTCTTTTGAAGTTACAGTCCGCATTTCTATCCAAAGGGCGTGTGGGGCACATTAGTGGTTGGTGACAGACAGAGAGGATAACCCAGCACCCGACTGATTCAAAGTTTTGATAGATTAAAATTATTACACTTCATAAACATCCCTGTTCTATACTTAAAAGACTATTCAAAATGTATAGAGCATTTTTAGTGCCCCCTACAATTACAGGGACAGTACTGAGAAAGTAGTTGTGATGATACAAACGCTTGAACAAGATACCAATTACCTTTCAATTTAGAGCTCTCTAGTAGAACCTATAGCTTTCATCAGAAAAACATGGATTTACACATTTATTTCTTTTTTTAATGTTTATCTTTGGGGGGGGGATGCACGTGCAAGTGGGGGAGGGGCAGAGAGAGAAGGAGACACAGAATCTTTAGCAGGCTCCAGGCTCTGAGCTGTCAGCACAGAGCCTGATGTGGGGCTCGAACTCACGAGCTATGAGATCATGACCTGAGCCAGAGTCAGTCACTTAACTGACTGAGCCACCCAGGTGCCCCGGATTCATAACATTTCTGCTGAACATTAGCATTTTTGTCTTCCTAACCAAGGTTAAATGATTTTGAAAGTGTTCGTTTTCTTAGAAAGTAGAATTTTTCTAAGAACATCACTGCTCTGAAAGACAGAATTTATTTCCAGAGGAGTCAGGCATTCACCAAGCAATATGTTACATTATTGAAGCATTTCCTCTTTTCCCTCGACTGCTTAGCTTTTCCAAATAATGTTTAGTAAAGAAAGTACGTAGAATTAGTGTGGTTTCCCTTTTTCGATCAAACCTATCAGCCATTAGTTTCAGTAGAAAAAATAACTTATCAAAGGATGTTGTTGTTTGTAGACTTAGGTGGAAAAAACACTTTAAACAGAGACTTCCTTAAGGTCATTGAAAAGAGTTTGTGTAAATTTGGAGACTGAACTTCTGTAAGACAAAAGACTTAAATTAAATATATTTTATTACTCAAAGGAAAAGGGTGATTAGTAAGAGAAAAGCTGCCACAGCATCAATTGTCTAAGTTGGTGAGAGTCAGAATTTGATGATTTGGGCTTTCTTTTAATATCCTTTGTCACATGCTAACCTCAACAGAGAGGTGAGAGTTAGAAAGAGGGTGAAGTATTTGGGAATTCCTAAAAACAGATCCAGAAATGTCTGGCTGTACCAGAATGCAGCTAGCACAGAAATGATTTAAAGTCATAGTGGGGAAGTAATTAACTTCCTACCCCTGCCTACACGTAAACCGCTTAAAGGTGAGCACACTACAGAGTTGTTTCTCAAAGCTGCAAATTATTAAAGGTTTGGCATCTCCATTATATTACTGTGGCTCATTTTTTTTATCTGTTGAGTGCCCACAACATACATGGAACTCAACAAATCAGTTCAGTATACATGAATGAACTAGTTTCACATGGAATTTTACAAACCCTATGAGTGAAAAAAGTGGACCATGTTAGGGGAAGACAGATTCTAAGCTAGAATGCATGAGTCATCTCCATCTACCAACAAATTGCTGTGACCCAAGAATGAAGTCACTTTTGTGTAATCTGGAGTTCCTGACAGTTTTAGAGGTGTTGATGGATGTTTTAACTAGTTTGTTCATGCACTGCCTTTCAGAGGCACACGCATTCGCTGCTAATCACAGACTAACTTTGATGACTATCTCTCTGCAGTTAATAAGTGATTGCATTTGCTTGCCATTTCTCAAGTTCTATCCTAAAAACAAACAAACAAAAAAAACAAAAAGAAGATGGAAGATAATCATTCTCTTCACAAAGGCACTGCCCACTAGTAAATGAGCCACATGTAAAGGAGATTTGGAGGTGGACAGTCACAGGGAAAGGAAAGCAGTAATGAGGCAGTGGGAATAAAAAAGGAGTATTTTAGGAAATAATGAGTGAGGAAAAGAAGTTATATCAAAAAAGGAGCAATTCAAGCAGACATGGAATAATGTAGAATGACATGAAATTTGGGGATTTTCTGGAATAAAGACTTTCAGAAGAAAAGGATGGAATCCAATTTAAATAAAAGTAATACTCAAGTAGGAACAATACTTATATTCAAACTAAATGAATATAACAACACCTCTATTTAGGAAGTATTTAACAGCTAATTAAAGGTACTTAGCAGAAGTATTTAGTAGAGGTGCATAGCAAGGCATAGTTACCTAGCAGAGCAACAGTGTAATGGATCACAAGTGAGAAAATCCAAGACCCTTCTTGTCTGTAGCAGGCGGCCACGGGTCAGCAGAGACTTAGGGAATGGCTCCATCCTCACCACCTGGCTGGTCCAGGAACAGAGTTTGCTGCATCATGCCCCCTGCTCAGAGGCTGCAGAGGGAAATGAAAATGTTAAATAACTAAGTGATGGTTTCATGATTTTACCTAAATTACATAGAACAGTGGAAAACATGAGGAATCTTTTTGGGAGAAAAGAGTTGTATCATGTGATATATACAAGGATGATTTTCAGGAGCTTTACATTTTCGGAGGACTGCCTTCTCACTTGCTGGTGAAAAATTGGTTGTTTATGACCTAGTGCCAAGATACACTTTGAATATCATACTCATTGAGTTAGTAATTTCTCATCCTTTATGTATTTTCTCCATCCCTGTGACCGTATGAGTAAGGCTATACCAAGTTCTTTGCTTCAATCTCATCATGTAGTTCCATTCCTTCATGATTTACTGAGTTTTCCTTGTTTCAGGAAACATGGTGTATACCAGGTTTCTAAAGAGGAATGGAATATCCTTACAGAAGTCTTTAGATTTAGGTAGATCAGTGTCAAGTCCTATCCTTTCTACTTACAGCTTTGAGCATTCAGAAATTTCATGACTTTTATTATTCTTAGACTTGTATCAGCTCAGATTACCTGGATAATTACATGCAGGAGATACAATAACACCTAGGGTGACTGGAAGCTAGTAACCATTTATTATTTACTATTGCAAGATATTATGTAAACTGCTTTTATAAGATCTCCTTCAGTCCTCACAGGCAATCACTAGGTCCTGTTATCATTCTCATGATAAAGGAAAGAAGAAAGAGGCTTTGAAAGTTTAAGCAATTTGCTTAAACTCAAAAGTGAACGTCAGAGATAGAATAAATATTGGGGGTCTTCTGGGTCCAGAGTGGATGGTTAATCTGTGTGTGGGTCTGCCTCCTGCTAGGTAAGAGCCCAAGACAGAATGTGGAGTAAAACAGGTTTACACAATTAACTTAGCTCCGCCCTGTGCTGGGAGAACTCACGTGTCAGTGGAAGGTGACAGAAGCCCAGTATGGGGTGGCAGGTCAGCAGGGATATGGGCAGCAGGCAGAGGAACTTACGTCAAAGATACACTAAAACATAATGTCATACAAACTGAAGGGTAATTTTTATAAACAATTTTTAATGTGTATTTATTTTTGAGAAAGAGAGAGAGGGAGACACAGAAACCGAAGCAGGCTCCAGGCTCTGAGCTGTCAGCACAGAGCCTGACACAGGGTTCAAACTCACGAACCGTAACTTCATGATCTGAGGTGAAGCTGGTCACTTAACCAAGATACCCAGGCACCCCTGAAGGGTAATTTTTAACTGCTGGGAGAAAACAGTGGATGGAGCTACTCACTGCCTGGGTTAAGTGGGGGAAAATCTAAAGGGAAATTGAGCCTCGTGGTAGGCTACAAGTGGCTTTTTAACCCCATCAAATAGGATTGACCTTGATGCATCTTATTTCCTCTCCATATAAACAAATGTGGTTTTGGGGGTCGGGATACAGAGTGTGTGCCACCAAGTTCCTCAAGATTCCCCACCTAAAGAGAGCTACATTTGGTGCCTCTTCAGTCAAACCAGCTTCCTTCGCAGACCCAGCCATCTGGGAGCTGGTTTTATTCAGAAGCCAGCATGTTGAAATGATGCAACCTGTTGTATTGCTGTTTTTAGAGATAAGGCCAGATCAACACTTCTTAGAATACACTATTTCTTGAGAATCTCTCTGGTGCTTTTCTTTCCTTCTCTCCTTCAAGTAGAGCAGGACTGAGTATAATGGTGATTAAGTCATGCCCAGCCTTGAGCACTGTGCTTGGCTCACAGTAGATGGACAGCAGATGTTTACTGAATGCATGACTAAAGCCTTAGGAAGAGACTTTATCAAATACCTCTCTTGTGTACTTGGGATGTAGATTCAAACAAGAGGACACTGTGATGGAAGCAGGACACCACCTGCCATGCCCTGGAGCAGAATCGATCAAGAGAAAATTAGAGCCATGGCCTTTGCTTTGCATTTCTCTTCCCTTGTAGTCAAGTCCGTCCCTTTCCCTGCTTGAGTGGATCAATACCTAACCCCATCTCAAGTATGATGTCTGTAGTGACCAAGAAATATAATTTAAGAATTTGCTTTGATTTCTAGTTCTGAACTCAAGCTTATAAGGGTGAAAAAAGAGCCAATTAGAGTCATAGAAATTCAACTTTATTGGTTTCCCTTTGACTTATCCCTACATTCACTAAAATGAATGTGCAGAAAGGATTCGTATATAGATGTTTAGGAAGCAGAAAGGAGGATTCATAGGCCTAATTATTAATTTTAAATAATTATTTCTATTATAAAATCATTAATTTGTATGAATAAAATATAATAAAATATTATATTTTTATTTAAAATATTTACATGAGAGACTGTGTAAAGTGAAACAGGAAGTTCAGAAATACCTGAACTCAATTCCAGGCTCAGCCACTTACTATATGATTTTATCTCTTGAATGTTACTTTCTTTATCAGTTAAATGCAAATAATAGCACCGATCAGATACGGTCACTGTAAGAATTAAATGTAAAATGTAGGTGTATAAGAATACCCGTAAAATGCTTAACACATAATCAATACTCATTAGCAGGCTCTTATCATTGTTATAATGCAATATACATTTGATTATGCTAGGGAAATGTCTAACATGAGACGTAAGCTGTAAAAATATGCACCATTGATAGGCATTTAATGGTTCTAATTTATTTGACCATTTCAAAGAAATTAAGTCATTTTAGTCAATTATTGATTTTTTTAACTGGGCAATTCTTTAACTACACTAAGCAATTTAAAATAGTTAATAACAATGTGATTAAATTTCCAAATATACTCAAAACTGGCGATATTATTGTACTAATAATTATCTAATTTCTGACTAATTTCTATTTGTTCTTAACTGCTTTCGTTCCAGAAGTACTTCTTGTGAGATGCTAGGAGCTGTACAAAATAGGACAAGTCTATCTGAAAATACATTACTACAATTAGAAAGGGCAGTTCTCTTACTCAGAGAGATTAAAATCTTAATGGACATTTAAAGTTAGTCTTGTCTGTAAGTAGATGGACTTTTCTTCTTTAGGGCATGGAGAATAACTTCAAAGATGTTTCTATCACAAGGTGGTTTGTGTATATAAATCGGTGTGATTTGGGGGACGTGGAACTAAAATATGACTTAAAAAGGATCTACTAGGGTGCCTGGGTGGCTCAGTTGGTTGAGTGCCTGACTCTTGATTTAGCTCAGGTCTTGATCCCAGGGCCGTGAGATTGAGCCCTGCACTGGGCTCCACACTGAGCGTGGAGCCTGCTTGGGATTCCCTCTCTTTCTCTCTCTCTCTCCCTTGCCCCTCTCTCCCATTCATGTGCTCACTCTCTCTCTCTCTAAAATAATTTTTTTTAAAAAATTTAAAAGATGTTTAAAAAGGATCTACCATGTAGCAAGTTCTTACTTGGACAGGTGTGTCTATGAATGTGTACAGTGGGTGCTTACATTAGTTTCCTATTGCTGCTGTAGCAAATTACCACAAAAGTAGTAATTTACAATGGTGCTAATTTGTTATATTATTGTTCTGGAAGTTGAAAATCCAAAATAGGTTTCACTGGGCCAAAATGAAGGAATTGGCTGTTGCGAGCTCCTTTCAGAAGCTCCAAGGGGGAAATCTGCATTCTTGCCTTTTCCAGCCTCTAGAAGCTGCCGGCATTAATTAACTTATGGGACCTGTCCTCTACTTTCAAAGCCGGTAATATACAATCTGCACTGCCCCCCTCACTCCCTCTCTCTCACCCCTACCTCCGCTTCTGTCATCACCTTTCCTTTCTGACTGTGACTTACCTGCCTCCTTCTTTCACTTATGAGGACCCTTGTGACTATGTGGAACCCACCTGGATAATCCAGGATTACCTCCTCATCTCAAAACCCTTAATTTAATCACATCTACAAAGTCCCTTTTGCCATGTAGAATAACACATTCACAAATTCTGGGGATAAGGATGTGAACGTCTTTGGAGGACCAATATTTTGCTTTACAACATTGCTGAATCTTGTCTTCTTCCTCTAACTGGCACCTGGAGGTACAGGAGCTCTTCCAGTATCTGATGAAATGGCGGAGTACTGGTTAGAGAAGGTGGAAGGGTTAGTAAGGAGGCAAGAACTAATTCTTTTTATTACCCTGAGAGATTATTGTTTTGGTTAATGTGTACTCAGATGAATGAAAATTTTGGGGGAAGGTGACAAGTGTACGCACAGCAACACAGTGCATATTGGAGGGATCAGGACCATACGGAGGCTAGTTTTAAAAATGGAATCTGGTTCACTCTGCTCATATACTGGATGGATGCCACAGCAGGGTTTTTGTGCTATCATGGCGCACACTTTCACTTATTTTACTCTTTGCCCTTTCTCTCCACGTTTTTTTTTTTAAGAACCGTAAATTAATGCAAGAGTGTGCTGTACACTTGCTCGTTCATTTTATTCTCCCATCTACTTCTTGGTTTTATAATATTCAAATGAGGGTAAAATATATAAAACTCAAATTGATTACAAATTTGACTTGGCAGCAGCATTATGAATGTTTAAAAGAGATGAATTTTATTATTAGCTGAAGGATATGCAAATATTGAGAATTATAGAAAACTTATTCATGCTAATGTCTGGGAGCCTATGCTGTGTCCATCAGTATGATATCCTGTACCCAGGTCTGAGCTGGATTATAGATCTTATGTTCAGATTTGATAGAAGTTAGTTGGTCACTCTCCCAATTTAGTTCTAAATCAATTTTCCAAGTACTAAGCAACTGACTTCTTTATAACGCATCCAAAATACAGTAGCAAGGCTATTGATGCATCACAGAAAGCGTGTTTGCCTCCTTGAAGTGTATATCTGTGTTTGCATCAGGTTTGTGGGCTTCTGTGTGGGATGCCAGCTCACTTGCTGCCTGACTCTTAGTTTGGACTAAATAAAGATTTCTTGGATTGACTTCAGAAAATTTCGAAAAAAATTAACTTCTTGTTTATTTGCTTAAGAGTTCAGATCACTATTAAACCTTAGAATTTCTTGTGAGTCATAATTATATCCTGGGTTGGCTCTCTAGATCTAGTTTCCCTATGTTTTTAGTATATACGCAATAGGAGTCAGTTCATGACAGAGCAGTCTCGTTGTTGTTCGAGGTTCCCTTCATCTGTTTACCGGGAAGGTGAGTGTTTGGGGTTGGTTTTGGTTTTTGGACACATGTATTACCTGAGAAATAGCACAGATTGTAAAGTCACAGAACCTGGAGCCAGAATGCCTGGCTTCCCCTTCCAGCTCTGAAGCTATCTTGAGCAAGTTTTGCAAGCTTCTCGTGTCTCTGTTTCCTTATCTATAAAATGGAGATAGAAAATAAAAATAGTCTCTACCTCATACGGTGGATGAGAGCACTAAATGGATTAATGTCTGACACGGAGAAACCATTTCGTACGCATTTGCTATGATTTTTTAAATTTGTGAATCATTCTTTTGAGTCCTTTATCTATTTTTCAATCATGTTTGCAATTTTATTTCTGACCTGACAGTGTTCTTTATTGAAAAAGTAACACTTTTAGCTTATTTATTACAATTACCCCTCCAGTTTTCCTTTTGCCTTATAATTATTTTGTTTCTTTTTTAATGTTTAATATTTGTTTAAAATATTTTTAATGTTAAAAATGTTAAAATAATTTTTCATGTTTATTTATTTATTTTGAGAAAAAAAGAACATGTAGAAGCTGGAGAGGGGCAGAGAGAGGGGGAGAGAATCCCAAGCAGGCTCCACGTTGTCAGTGCAGAGCCCCACGGAGGCTCTATCCCACAATCCGTGAGATCATGACCTGAGCTGAAATCAAGAGTCACGCTATTTTTTACTTTAACTTTTTTATGTTTAGAAAGTCCAACTGAAATCACTTTCTACTTCTCTGAAGATTTTTCATCATTTTAAAAAACATCTTAACTCTTAACTCCATCTAATACTCTAACATGCTGTGAGGTGAGGAACTGTTTGATGCTTTCCACAGAATCAGTTCCCAGTTTCTCCAGCATGACTCAGTGGTAATGCTCCTGTCTCCTCCCTTTTGCTCTTCCACATACTCACAAGGCCAGTTCCTCCATGTTTCAGTGCAGATGTCCCATTTCTGAGGATGCTTATCCTGACACCTGCTTGTTGATACACCCGAGTGGATCATGTCCTCCCCACAGGCGCCCAATTCACCTGGTACAAACCCACTAACTCTTGGGTTATAATTTCCTGTCTTTCTTTCCAACTAGACTGAAAGCTCAGGTGCACAGTGAATGCATCATATGCTTACTGTAGATAACCAATAGCTGTTTAATGATAATGAGTAAATATATTAATATAAGCCTTCTTAATTATAAATGCAAGCCATTTCCTTTTGAAATTTCATATGGCAAAGATGGAGGGATATATGTGAATGTCACTCACAGCAATTAGATTCCCATAAAGTTCTCTTTTTTCTTGTCACTGATGGTGTTTATATGTTTCTGTACTATGTTAGTCAGCATGTAGAGGCCTACGGTGTTACAGCTTCATAGTGGGAGTAGTATCTTCTACCTGTTGAACGGCCTTCTATCTCATTTAGTACACTTTGTCTTTAATGTTACTTTGCATGAAAGGAATATAGCCATGATGTCTGTTGTTCATTTTATATCTGGCTGCATTTGTGCCCAATATTTTCCTTTTAAATTTTGTGTCTTGTTTTAGGTTTATTTCTTGTGAGTGGCATATGGTTGGATTATTTGTTTGCCTTTTGGTATGGCATTTGACTTGTCTTTATTTTCATCTATAAAGTCTGATCTTATTTCTACCTTCTTGTTTAGCTGTTATATATTAAAGCCCTTTGTTTTTGACTGACTTTTGTCACATGGACTGTTTGACTTTATGTTGATGTCCCACATGAGTACCAGCGTGGATTCATATAGACTTGAGCTCACAGAACTAAAATTTCAGTGACCAGTATCCAACTTTCTAATTGATTTTAGCATTCAGTGTTGTGAAGGGGGCATCTAAGGATATCTGAATTTTGTTTTTTCATCACAGAAACTCTTCATGTGTCTGAATAATTGTAGAACTTTTCTCTCCTTGTAAAACATTTCAAGTTTTACAAGGATTTATTGTTGTATTGGTGTTTTAAACTTAGTCTTATTTCTGATTATGGTTAATATTTTAAATCTATGCCTAAATTTTATTTTCAGCAATTTTTCTTCAAATACATATTATGTGTTCTGTTTACTCCCCCGGCCTCTCACTGAGATGCTATAATCTTACAGTTTGGATTTTGCACTCTGTTCTCTGGCATCTCCTTTCACATTCCTGTAGCATATATTATTCTATTTACTGTCTTCAGTGTGTATTTTAACTCTTCTAAACACGTTAATACTCCTAGTTCTTTTCTCATCTCTGACAGCTTTCTTTTCTTCTGATTTTACCTCAGTCAGGTGCCTACTATAAATCAGATATAGCTAATATCATCTTCACAACACTAGCTGTTGTCTGTCAGACTAGCTTGGTCTGTCAATGAAATACAGAGGCCAAAGTATCTTAAACTTTATTCTAAAGACTTCCACATAATCCATATTGGGTAGGCAAAAGGGAAAAAAATAAGGTGACTCACAAAATTTAAACAGTATTTGTGTAAGCCAGTTTTGAAGCATCTGGTGTTTATTTCTGTCTTTCATCCAATTACATCCATTATAATACTGTTACATGGTCATCCTTTCCATAAAACTTGATCCACCACTACAGTTTAGGAATGTACCTCTCAGATTTTGAAAGGAAGAAGAAATACTACATTTAGAAAATGTGCTGATATGGAATCTTGCTTTAGAAACAAGATCATGACAAAGCACTTGGCTTTGTGAACTGTGCCACATTGGGTATTTCTGAATAGACATTTTCTGACTTTGACCATATTTTTGAGCAATGCACTGATCCCAGCACTATGTATTAAACCATTGACCTTTATCTCCAAGCTCTTACTCTATGAGGATCTTAGGATTTTATATACAACTTGTTACTTCAGATTTTAGGCAATTATTTGTTTAATGGGAAATGAAGATAGATTTGTTACTTGTTAATGTTGTAAGGATGAGCATATCCTTTTATAAACCACTGAATTCCAAATTTAAAATTTCCTGAGCAGCCAGTTAGAAGAATGGTTTATAACAAATGTGACAATGGCCTTTTGAAATATCTGTTAATACTAGCCTCTGCATATTTCTAAGAATTCCTTCACTGATAATAGAAGCTGTGAAATTAGAAGAAAATCCCAGAATATATTAATTACATTGACTACTCCTCATTGTTTTCTACGTCTGACTTCTTTTTTTTTTTTTTTTACAAATAGTTTATTGGCAAATTAGTTTCCACATAACACTCAGTGCTCATCCCCACAAGTGCCCTCCTCCATGCCCATCCCTCCTCCCCCCCACATCCATCGGTCCTCAGTTTTTGTCAGCATTCAAGAGTCTCTCATGGTTTGCCTCTCTCCCTTTCCCCCACCATTTCCGCCCTTCTTCTCCCCCTTGTTCCTCCGTCAAGTTCCTCCTAATCCTCCTATACGTGCAAACATATGATATTTGTCCTTCTCTGCCTGACTTATTTCGCTCAGCATAACACCCTCAAGGTCCATCCACGTTGCTACACATGGCCAGAT
>NW_024080995.1:663881-706165 GCF_003009895.1 Hyaena hyaena | reverse complement strand
TTTTTGCTGGATCTCTGTCTGGCTTGGGAATCAGAGTGATGCTGGCTTCATAAAATGAGTCCGGGAGTTTTCCTTCGACTTCTATTTTTTGGAATAGCTTGAGAAGAATCGGGATTAATTCTGTTTTAAATGTCTGGTAGAATTCCCCAGGGAAACCATCAGGTCCATGGCTCTTATTTGTTGGGAGATTTTTGATCACTGATTCGATTTCTTCACTCGTTATGGGTCTGTTCAGGTTTTCTATTTCTTCCCGTGTGAATTTTGGTAGTGAGTGTGTGTTTAGGAATTTGTCCATTTCTTCTAAGTTGTCCAACGTCTGACTTCTTAAAGCTATTATTTTACTCCAGGGAAACACAGAAGGTGACTAAGCATCCTTCTGTGACTGACTACAGGCATGTGAATAATTGGTCAAGAAAAGAAGAGCATACGATCTTATATTGTACTACTTTGCTTTTTCTTAATGCTTTAAGCATGGACTTTCCATAAAAAGAATTTAGGAGGACATGAGTTCTGTCACTGGGCAAATTTTGTTGGTCGATTGATTTAGTCACTTTGTTTGTAAAAACTGCAGAGGAAAAGTGCATGTTTGGTTCTCGAGAAAACAGATCTGTAGTAACATAATCTCCATTATTGAAGGAAATAGAAAGTGGACCTATCTGTAGTATATTACAAAAAATAACAATGTAAGTATTTTTCCTAAGAACCTCAGACTTCTTATAAAAGACATTCTTATCCTTGGTATGTTACAGTTTTTATGATATATTTTCTTCCAAGGTGCTTACTTATATGTTCTTTCTACTTTATAGAATTTATTCTCTTATAAAAAGAATGAATATTTGGGGGGGGTGGTTAGCAATTATTTTCTCATCAGCGAACAAAAGAAAGCATTTGATGTTTAGGGTGCAATGAGTTCTGTGTCCAGCTATGCCATTAACTCTGGACATGTGGGAGAATTCACTGAACTTCTTCGGATTTTCATACTCATCTGCACAATGAATTACCACTAAGCCCCAGAGACAAGTCAATTTTAGTACAATGATTTTGTGATGTTAATATTTACAATGACTTCTAACAGAAATAGTCATTTGAAAAGTTTGTTTTTTCCTTTCTTTTTTCACAGACCACTTTAGCCTTATGGCATGTTCTTTCACAGTCTGATTTGCATACTTACAGGTATGCAAATTTCCCCCTATTTTTCCATAGGTGTTTTATGACAAGAGCATCTTTATTTGTTCTTTGTCACCTCTCTTTTTAAATGTTCCCTAAACTCATTTTACACTGTTATCCAATTTCAGTTGGAGTCAAGCCTTCTGAAATAGCACAGTATGAGATCAGGGGACCAAGGTCTCTGTCTTCTTCCTCACTTATCCCTAGGAAAGAGGCTGTGTTATCAACCTTAAAAAGTTACATCAGGTGTCATCAGCATTAAGATAGGAGCTGAGAGATACACTGTTTTATAGTACAGTGGGCAGGAAGCATCACCTTGTTTTTCAGGTGAAGAAAATGATAGGAATCGAGTTAGAAGGTTAGGAAACAATATGAACACAGCTTGTTAACTCTAGGTAATTTTTCTACTCCATGACTCCCTGTGCGGGCAAGGTTACAGATAGGAAGGAGAGATGGAGAGATTAAAACGTAGTGTCTTGTCTGTGATCAAAGTCAAAGGCCACAAGGCAATGGAATCCAAATCTCTTAGTAATCAGGCCACTCATTTCCTGACCACTAGTCTTGGGCATTTCCCAGTAGGATGAAAAATGATAAAACTCAAATATTTAAAAAATAAATACCGTCTGTAAATTTTAGCAAAAATAAACTGCTGACTTTCTGTTAAGATAAATAAAAGAACATCTTTATGAACAATATACAAAATTTGTATTTTAATGTGGAAAAACTTTAGGGAGTCATGATCAATAAAATCTGTATAGTAATCATTCACAACAAAGTAATAGCACAGCTGAATATAAACTGAATTCGTCTGTGCAAATAGATAATCCACAGAGAGAAATAAAGATATATTTTCTTTATCATGTAAAAGACTTTCAGTGGCAGGTGAGAATGTCGTCTTCTTATCAGAATCAACTGAAGGAATGTACCTTTGTATTAATGTGAAGTTTTGAATGACAGGTGAATTTCAAATATAACTGACATTTGTTATGAACAAATCAGTGTTATACAGTCATAGTGTTCATATATCACAACTTCGTATTCCTGTATATTTTGTATTTCTTGAAAGCATTTTAAGTAAAATATATTTACAGTTTTAACTGAAATATATGAAAATGTTTACTTGAATAAGAAGTTCTTATGGAAAACCAGATACTCAGGGAGCCAAAACACAAATGGTTTTTAATTTTTTCTGATCACATAGGTTGTTCTCAACTGCTATTGTGTACATAAACCTTAAACAAAAAGAAAATAGAGAAAGCAAACAATTCTATAAGATGGTTCAATGTGGGAGCTTGGGGAGGAGGCAGGAAGAATAGGAAAGAAAAGAAACAACGTGGGTATCTGTCACCTGGGATTGTTTAGGCCTTGATTTACAGTGAGGAAATCAAACCAATCCAAATAAAGTATACCAATGAGCCCTACTCCATGAGCTCCAGAAACTACCAGCCCTAAGGTGAAAGGCAGGGAGAGCATGAATGAGTATTGAATATATATGCATACATGCATACACATATGTATATGATTGGTCCCAGAAGGAAGCCTTGCAATGGTTTTGGAATTAGAGTTCTTTAAAAGTGAATAGTAAACCATCAAGCAAAGTGATAACAGCCAAGAACACTAGATTAAATATGAAGATCTAGTTTTGAGACCAGCTCTGGCACATATAACTAAAAAACCATAGAGAATCACATAACCACAGAGAGCACTTGTCTTCCTCTCACATAAGGAAACGTGTTTCCCTTTGCCAAAAAGAGCTGGTTAGATTAGGTAAGACTATATGGTTTTTAGGACCTTTCTGTTTCTAACAACTGTTATTCTGTGATCATGCAATCAGTCTTTTGCTCTGTTTCTGAGTATGTAATTCCTGTTACCATGTATTTTTGTCAAGTAGATGGCTTAAATGGGGAAATATCAGGCCATCTGAAATGGGTGACTGACAAAGCTTTTTCTAACAGTACTATTATTTTTTTCTCGTGTATTCTCGTCTCTGTGAATAAAGGAAATAAATCCACAGTCTATAATTCTCATGGCAATCACTTATTTTGGCTAGATCCATCTCCCTGAGTGTTAAGGAGTGGGGAGAGAAGCAAAGAGTAGGTTTTAGACATGCTAAAGATTTGGTCCACCCATCACATCTGCCTCTAATTAATTATGTGATCATGGGAAAATTTTTTAACTACTGTGACTCTCCATTTTCTTACCTATAAATTTTAGAAAATAATAGCATCTACCTCATGTGGTTGTTAGAGAACAAGAGAAGCAAGTGAGATAATGCGCTTACTGCGTTTAACCTAAAATTCAACCCACGGTGCCTCAGGAATGTTCATTACTAACATTATGAAGCTCTTAATAAATCACTGTCTTTCATCAGAATAAGCACAGGAGTAGGAGTAGAAACAATATTTTTGTTTGATGTTCTCATAAGCATATGCTCCTGTATAGGCATTTTGTAGCTTTGCTTGAAAGCTCAAAGAAAAGAGGGCAACCGTGGAACATTGCAAATAGAGTGCTGTGAAATGATGCAGTCTGTTTTATGAGGGCAGATATTTTAAATGCCTTTTCTGTTTGTAAGGTGATGCTATTTTCTTTTCAAAGCCTGAAACACATATCTGAGCATGCTACATTTGTTTGCAGTGACTGTTGGCCCTAATAAGCCTGCGAGTGGATTTGCAGAAGACAGTGCTGCACAGAGCGAGGGCGTGTCAGACCTCCAGGAGGTGGTGTCCTTGAAGGAGCGAATGGCGAGGTACCAGGCAGCTGTTTCCAGGGGTGACTGCCGCAGCTTCTCTGCCAATGTAAGCTGCTCCTGGTGGTTCCGCATTAGCCAGTGTGCTTTTTGTCTGCCCTTCACACACTCTCCTTACACTGCAGTGCAAGAATACCACTGGGTGGTGGGATAAAGCAGAGAAAGCACAGACACAGTGTTGATCAAAGTCAAGGATATGAATTGAGGCTTCAGTGCTGCTACTTACTAGCTGTGTGAATTGGGCTACTATCTTAACCCCTCTCTGAGCTTCAGTTTCCTTAACTGAATGGGAATAGCCATCTACCACAGAGGGTCTTAGAGAGAAGTCAAAGAGATAATTTACGTGTAAGCCATAAGGCAGAGTATAAATGTGTTATTATTGCCATCATTATCATTTAACCTATAGCTATTCTCCTCAGGAAGGTTGGGAATTAATTTCAAATTTTAATAATGTGGGTCTGCATGCCGCCCTCCTTGGTCTCATGTATAGTTCATTTAAATTCACTGGCAATATAATTTTTTTTTTTTTGCTTTTCTCATTTCTCTGTATGCACTAAATCCATTAGGAGTAGCTTAATCAACATAGAAATGAGGGAGATTAGCAATGTAGGCACTCTGCTAAACCAATTATGATTATAGGAAACAGCAGGATTCAGTAGGACCACCAATTTTAGAGCCAAAGCATAATAAAGTCATGTTCAAAAGAATTTGTTGGGTTCTATCATCTGTGGCCTTCAATCCACAGGGTTTGATGAGTCATTTTATTAGTAGCAGCTTTATAGCTTAATGGAATATAAGGATGCTCTTTTATAATTATAATCTCCAAATTAGCAAAGTTGTTCATTTAGCCAAAAGAGAAAGAGAGAGAAAGAATAGCCAAGAAGGGTGGCATTCTAAAATAGCTACTCTTAACATTCTTCTTTACAAATTATTTAGAGACAAGGCTGACTGTGCCAAACTCATTAACAATATTGTAATTCTAAATGGCATTTAAGTTTTTACATAGTCATTAAAATCCATTTTAGATGCAGCATGGATTTTGAATGAATGTACAGAAATCACAGAAGTAGCTAGATCTCTTCCAAAATAAATAGTATCGCTCCAGTCAGTGCCTCCTGCCAGTCTTCTTAGATAGCACCCCCTGCTGGATCATTAGGGAATTTTACTACAAATTCATGTTCTAAAGTGGAGAAAAGATACTTGGGAAAACAAAGTGACTTTGAAAGTACCTAGTGAAAGAGGTGTTACTTAGCAAACATTTTTTTTTAATTTAGGAAGATTTTAATCTTTACAGGCACTAGGAGAATATACCATACTGTGCTGAAAAAGAGAATATTTAAATCGTGCACTAAGAAAACTAAATTACCCCACTATTTAATACAAAAGCAAAAAAAATGTAATGTTATTATGAAGGTAGCCTACATTTAAAATAGTTAATAATCTTTCTCTTCTCTGCTTATTTACAGTCAAAACAAACCAAGGGGGAGAGATTTATGGGCCATGATGTATTAGTGACAAAGCCAGGCTAAATTCCTGGTCTCTGGACTCCTGTGCTCTTTTAACTGTATTCAACTGCCTCCTCTCATACAGAAAGCATCTGTGGCCCAGCAAATGCCCTATTATTTGGTTTGGCCCTAAGTAAATATTGGGAGAGGGGAGAGCACATATATTATCTCAGAGAAATCCTGGTAAATATCTAAGGAAAACAAACCTACTACCTTACTGCCTTCTCTGGTCAGATACATCAAATGTGTATTCAGTTAACAAATCATGGAAGAGTGCCTGAGTATCTCAGTTGGTTAAGTATCAGACTCTTGATTTCAGCTCAGGTCATGATCTCAGGGTCACAGGATCAAGGCCCGCATTGGACTCTGCACTGGGCATGGAGCCTGCTTAAGAGTCTCTCTCCCCCCATTTTTCTCTGCCCCTCCTCCTACTCTCTGTCAAAAAAAAAAAAAAAATACGTAAACTGCCTTTAAGAACATTTCTTCTACACAAATAATCTAAGTTAGTTTATGTGCCTAATCTGAAAGCCTCTGATTTGGCCCCAAACTGAATCCATTATATTTCAGTCACATTGAGATCGGTTTCTGATGATCCTAGCCACAGCCAGATGGGATGTAGTTGAACCTAAATAAAAGTCACACCTATGGAAAGGCAGTGGTGTGCAGAAGCACCCTAGAAGAGAAGGGGGAGGTAACACTTGTTAAGCAATGAATTAAAATACCAGATTCTGTGCTGTGCAGTTTTACTTTCCTTATCTTTTTTAGCACTCACAAGAAATATGTGGAAAATCTATTGTTTTCCCAGTTTATCAGAAATACAGCTGAGGTTCACAAACTCTAGTCTAAGGTTTTTAAATGTCAGAACTGGGATTAGAATTATATTTGTCCAATTCCCCAAATTGTATTATGTCTACTGTGTCCCGGAACCCAAGGTCAGTTCTTTGTGAAGAAAATAGATGATTGTATAATGTATTAGCCTAGGTAAGTGTTAGGTAGCTAAATTACCGTATTATTAAAATAACTTCATATTAAGTAGATTCTGTGTTAGGTATTTAAATCAGTTTGTCAATAAAATGGCCTCCTTATTATAGGCATACCCATTAGATTCCAAATCTTATTTCCGAGTCCAAGAATAAGAAACATTGAATAAAGATAAACCTAAAAATGTTTAATACAAAGCAATCTAAGTTATGTGGTCATTTACAATAACGTGGGTTAGTTGAGATGTATAGTAGATGGGGCTAAACAAGGGAAAGTCACGGGTAGGCTCTTCACCTGAGCAAGGAAAGCTCACGCCAGCTGGTGACCGCAGACTGCTCCTTGAGCTCGTCCTCCATCTAACATATGTAAACCTCCATTTACAAGCTGAGCTGAATAAAGAAACCATAGGCCCACCACCGGACTACAGCTCAAAGAACTTCCTCACTTAGGTGGGTGAGCAGCAGCAATAGTGTACAATAGTAGTACCACTGATAAAAAATAACCAACACGTGTAACGTGGTCTGATTCCGAAGGGCAATGCTAAAGGAAAGGAACCGGTTTATCGGTTTTTTAATCCATTTGATAGATGAGAAGCAACATGTTCGGTATCAGAACTGATATTTTTGTGAAAATGCAATTACTAGGAAAGTATTCAGTCATTAGCATAATTACTGAGGCTTATTAGATTAATTTGCACATGATTTGGACAATGTTTATAGTTGCTAGAAAGAGCGGGCTTTTTCTTACCCATAATTGCCTTAATTTCCATAATTTAATACTCATATATTATCTATGTCTGATCAATCAAGGAAGGCCATTTATGTACATTAAATGGCAAGGGGGGAGGTACAAGAAATATTGTGGCCTTAATTCACCTTTTCCCTTCTTTATCTTAAATTTCAAAATAGATGCCATACTTTCTAATGACCTTAACATGTATCAAATGGCAGTAACAGGCCGGGATTTATATTTGAAGTTTGTTGCAGAATTTGATAGAATATACATCTAAAACATATAGCTATACATTCTTATCCCGTCTTCCCAGATAGCAAGTACACATTTTCTTAAATATTGGATAGTTTATGGAACTAGGGAAAGGTTATGAACTTCCTAGAGCAACCACTTAAAGTTGCTATTAATTTAGATAATCTTGAGTATTGATTCATCCTCCAGTATTTTGGAATATGGGAAACCCCAAGATAATAGTTGTATTGTCAGTATCAGTTTGAGAAACTGCATATTGGAGTAGAGGTTCCAGGATCCCAGGCGTCCACAGTCCATGTTATGGAGGCCTTAGCTCACAGTATCCAGTTACTGTCAGGTCTCAAGGCTTCAAGGTTATGTCAGGACTGGGCCAGACCTCAGGAGACCTCCTGTAGTGTGAAGCATTGCTGAATCTCTTCCCAGTTTTAAGCAGACCTCCAAGCTTCCTGGAGGAGGGCTGGTTGGCATGAGGCCTGTTTGCTTGCGACTTATCATCCCATCTGGGTTTGAGTGCCCGCTAGGCTGAGGAGTGTGTTGAATCATCAAAACCAAATCCTTAAGTTACTACACTTCCCACAGGGGCGTGAGATCTGACAAGGTTCCTCAGTGTTTTTCAAGTTGTTCCAAATGATGCCTGTTGAATTAGGCTTTCCGTTCTGCAAAATGCCAGTGATAGCCTAGAATGTTTCTAACGTTAAACCTTCTGATTCTTGCACAACAATGCTAAACGCGGAGTCCTGGGGTATGCCAATCCTGGATGAGCTGTTTTTCTGCCTCTCCTTCGGTACTAGTGATTAAGACAAACAGCAGTCATTAAAACAGATAGGGGTTCAAATTTCAGCTCCTACATACACCGCAGCTATGAGAACTTAACAAGTTGCCTTACTTCCCCAAATACCAATTTCCTCACTTGAAAATGAGGCTAAATGCCCATATCTCACAGGGGCTGGAGATACATTAAATGACAAGATATATGTAAACACATAGAAATCACTCAGCACTAATATTAAGTGGTTGTTATTATTACTGATATTGACATTTTTGAGCAAGAGAGGATTATTTTAGTGTTTTAAATACATTTTGGGATGAGTCAGATGTTTTAAATATTCTTAATAATGTGTTGCCTATGTAGATATTTGGGATTTTAATGACAACCTTACTGTGGGTTAAAATTGAATCCATTATTCTCATTTCTATGAGTCTGTGTATTATTAGAGAAATACATTCTACAGGTTTAATCTCCAGATATCAAAATCTATCTGCGATAAAGAGAATTAACTCAATATTTTGAAGTTCCCTCTGACTTTATATCAAAAAACTGATAAATGAGAAAACAACATGGAGAGATTATTTTTATTAAGGTTTTCTATAAGGGCCTGCTGAAATAATCGTGTATGTTCATATTTTTTAATATACCACCCATCAATAATTGTCAACTATAAAAAAATAATGGCTTGAAAATTCCATCTTGAGCAGATATAAAGCTGAATCTTCCTTTTTCTTAAATTATCTTAGATGATAGAGGAATCTGAAATGTGCACTGTGCCTGGTGGTTTGGCGAGAGTGAAGAAACAATTTGAGAAGGACAAAATTGCTTCTTCTTGTAACACCTTGTCTCAGTACCAATACCAGCACCAGAACAGATCTGAGCAGGTAATATTCCTACAGGTAATGGATAAATCACGTAGGGTTGAAGTCCTCTCCTTTCAGGGCCAAAGTAGAAAGCCCCCTCTTCGCCGGCACGTTTATTTTCATTATTCATTAACAAATATTGTAATTTTAAAATACTTTAGAAAATCATCTTTAAAGCATACCACTGTATGGATTTACTTACTTGGACCATTTTGTCATATTTCTAGGGAAACAAGCTGGAATATTTTTCTTCTCAGCTTCTAATGTTTCAAGCATAAATGAAAATTAAATAGCCTGGGTTAGTCAACAGGTAAATAGAAATGTTGAGAGCAACGTTTATATTGAGCCTCTGCTTCTTGGTTATAATTCATGATAAACTATCTGCTGGTTGTTTGCACAGATTAAATTTGAAGCATTATTTAGCTGATTATTGTGGTGAAATTTCTGTTTTTTTAAATCATCAAGAATTGAGTAGTAGAACCCAGATGTTATATAAAACTGCATAATGCAACTTCTACATTTTATCTGATATAAAATTTTTTTTCCCATTTCATTCCTCCATTATCATATATCACCGAATATTGTCACGGGTTATGATGATTTTTGAATGTGAGAATCCCAGTAATAAAACCCATTAGACTTAGCTCAGCACTTTGAAAAATAGTTAATTGCACTGTAAACAGCTGTATTTAGGTCCACATTTTCCATGAGGAAGAGGGTAACTGGGGTACTTAAAAAATTTTATAGTGGAAGATAAAAGGTTGTCTTTTGTTTGTTTGTTTTAAGAAAAATCCTTAGGATATTTGGAGTTACCTAAGTTTTCAAAATGAAGGCACTTGTGTGTGTATTGTATGTGTGGGAAGGAGAGTAGAAGAGGTAGGGGAAATATATCAATAGAATCATTAAAAATCTGATATGTGAAATAGTATTTGTTTTCTTTTTCTAGCTTTGTCTGAAAAGTAAAAAATGTGCTATCTAAATAGCTCAATAAATTTATGGTATGATTTATTTTAACTTTGCCTAACAGAAACAAAATGTAAATAAGAAATTAAGATTGGATATACTTGTGGTCTAATATATAGGTATTGCAACATAGGAGTCTTTAAGTGAGTCAATTGTGTGTTTACTTGAAACTGATCCACTATACAACATGTAGTTATCATTAATAACTTAAGGAACAAATTCCATATAGAAATGTATTATGTACACATCTTTTGTTTTCCAGGGAAATATTGTGATCCAGTGTAAGGGCTATGGCACTTACAGATCTTAGTTTAGAGGCTGCCCGACCAGCTGAGTGACACAGACCTGGGGCCACCTTCATGGCACCTGACCCTGGGTAATCACTCAGGGCCCAGGTCTCAGAAGTCCCCTGCACTTAGCTTAATGCTCTGCTGTCATCATCTTGAAATTCTTAATAATTTTTGAACAAGGGACCCAATTCTGGCATTCTCATTTTGCATCCGGTCTGGCAAATTATGTCGTCAGTACTATGCAGATGAAATTCATCACCCCTCAACTCTCAGTTTCTAATCAATTAAGATGGGACTACTGATGAGTGATTTGCCCATCTCATGAGGTTACTGTGGACATCTCATATGACAAAGAGTAGCTTCCGTGAAAGTATTTCATTATCCATGAAACTTGAAATCAGATAGGACCCCTTAATATTGCAGGAGACGTAAAGCCTAACCCAAAATGGCTTAAACCAAAAGGAACTTCGTAGATTCACAAAAATACAGTCTTGTGAGAGGGAGATTTGGTGTCAGCTCCAGTAGTGTAGTACAGCAGTTGGCTTGCACCAACTCTCTGGTTATTAAGTTTTTAGGAATGGTGCAAACCTGATGATGTCATGTAAATAGCTTGAAATCAGCCATAGTGAGAATATTTGTACTGGAGAAATTGGCAAATGCAACAAATTAGGGATAGTCATCCATTCTCTCTTCCTTCTTTTTTTCTCTTTCTTTTTTCCTGAGAACCCATTGTTAACTATGTATTTCCTTACCATTAATGTAAAGGCCAAACATGTGTCCATAGCATAGTATAAGAGAACAGAAACCGGAGCCAGATCATTTGGGTCCAAATCCCTATTATTCCTTCATCTATTAGTTGGGTGACATTAGGCAAGTTCCTTAATTATAATGTCAAGATTGTAAATGTACCCACCTGATTAAATGAATTATATTTGTAAAGTGTTTAAGACTATGCCTGGCCCAGTGTAAGCACTACACAGTGTCTGTTTAAAAAAAAACAAACAGTAAGTATCACCTTGATCATATTTCTCTCTTTCCTTCTCTTTCTTTCTTTCTTTCTTTCTTTCTTTCTTTCTTTCTTTCTTTCTTTCTTTCTTTCTTTCTTTCCTTTCTTTCTTTCCTTTCTTTCCTTTCTTTCCTTTCTTTCCTTTCTTTCCTTTCCTCACTTCCTCTGAGTTAGCCTCATTGTCATTCAGGTTTCCCTCAGATAGTAGTAAAAAAAGATGCAGAGAAAAAGGGAGATGCTTTTCCTAGAAGTTTCAGGAATAAGGCTTACTGCATCTAATTGGCTCTAAATGAACACTCATGCTTTTCCTAGAACTAATTGCCACAGCCAGGGGATGGTGATTGGCTGAAGCCTCTGTACCTGTTTACCTAAATGGAAGTTCTCAGCATTCAGTTATCAAGGGAGAATACATGGATACTGGGTAAAAGCAAAACCAAACAGAAGCAACATATAAATGTTTTATGGATATATAGACACACACACACACACACACACACACACACGCACACACACACATCTGCTATACGCTCCTGCAAATGTAATCTATTATTATAAACTATAGTCCTGGCTCTAGTACATGAAATATTAATGCATGCAAGTGTAATAAAAAACATGCACTAGAAGGCTGAATATCTGCAGGACTCTGGGCCTATCGTGACCTGCCTGAACTTCACTTTCATTATCTACTTTTAGACCTGCTAATTATCCCCAATAATTCCATGAGGAATGGCTAAACCTAGGTCATAATGCTATGTAATATAAATAACATAAAGGAAACATGTTAGAATAAATGAGTAAATCTCTTTTATTGAAATGTATGCAAGTTTGTGGGAAGATGAAAAAAAAGTCATCTGTACCTCAGAAAATGAAATAATTTATAATCCTTATTAGAAATTGGAGATATATGTTAATTTTGGTTAGAGAGAGGAAAATGTAGAAAAAGCATGTCTTAGAGGTGCCTGGGTGGCTCAGTCCATAAAGTCTCTGACTTTGGCTCAAGTCATGATCTTGAGGTTCATGAGTTTGAGCCTCGTGTTGGGCTTTGTGCTGACAGCTTAGAGCCTGGAGCTTGTTTCAGATTCTGTGTCTTCCCCCACCCGTCTCTCCCTCTCTCTGTCCCTCCCCAACTTGTACTCTCTCTCTTTATCTCAAAAATAAATAAACATTAAAAAAGTTTTTAAAAAAAGAAGAAAAACCAGGTCTTAGATATTCTCTTGAACGTTTAAAGCTATCAAATGCATTCTAAAACTTGCTTCTCTTATCAGCAGGGATGGAGGACATTTACAGGTAGAGGCAGATTGTTAATTCTGTTTTACCTAAGCTGTTGTCCACCCAGATGGTGTTTTCAGCCTTTGCTTGTTGAAAACACTTGAGATTTATCTTTCTGCTAAATCTGCCCCTGGCCAAAAAAATATTTTGTTAATATGTAAAAATTAATATTAATTTGAAAATTAAGTTTAATTAGAGTTAAAAGAAAGAACATTTGTTTTGGATTTCTGACAGTATTTAATGTCACAATTAGTAATCTTATAAGGTATAATAATTAAGTTCAATCTGCCTCTTTCCTTTCTAATGTACTGAAGTCAGATATTTCAGGGTAATTAGTTATTTGGTAACCATTTGTCTGAGAAATCAGCAAAGGGGCTAAACAAGTTTAGAAAATTAAAGAGCCTCTCAGTGATCCCTTCTGTCTCCTGATCAGACTATTTTATCAGATCACCCTTTATTCAAAAAGGGTTTTGAGGGTGCCTGAGTGGCTCAGTCAGTTGAGCATAGGACTTTGGCTTAGGTCAGGATTTCACAGTTCATGGGTTCGAGCCCCGCGTTGGGCTGTGTGCTGACCGCCCAGAGCCTGGAGCCTGCTTCAGATTCTGTGTCTCCCTCTCTCTTTGCCTGCCTCTCTCTCTCTCTCTGTAAAAAGTAAATAAACATTTTAAAAATTTTAAATGGGGTTTTGAAATAGAAATAAAGGAGGTATGAAATATAGGAACATTCATTTTTGCCAGACATTTAAAATTTGAGATAATGTCGTAGTTATATACGCTAGACTTGTCATGCTTTATGGTTCCACCTGATTAAGTTAGCAGCATCACTGCTAGCCTGTGGAGTATCCTTATGTAAATTAGAAAAAGGGGCCACTCTGGACAATCAGATCCCCTGGGTGAGTGAAGAAAGGGAAGAGGGTTCAGCTTTTTAAAAGAATATGTTGGGGAAACTTTATTTAATCCATTCCCATATTCTTAAAAGGGTACCTTGAAATATGCTGGAGAAAGTAAAGAATAAATGTGTTACTGATGTGAAACTGCCATCATCTCTTTTCTGAGTTCATTTTCACTTGCCCATTCTGTGGTTTCTGTCTTTTCAGGACTTTCTTTTTTCTTCTCTTTTTCCTTTTTTAACAGCTTTATTGACATATAATTTGCATACCATAAAATTCACCTATTTCGAGTGTACCATGGCTATATAGTATATTTACAAAGCTGTGGGCTATCACTACAGGTTAATTTTACAACATTCCCATCCACCCCCAAAATAAACCTTGGACCTATTAGTAATCGAAGACATCCCTTTTTGTGACCTATTTTCACACTCAGGGTTTGACCTTCATCTTCTCATATGAATTTGTTGTTTGTTTTCTTTCCACAGTACTTATGCAGTACTGAGTCACTGTGTGGTTGTTAATTTTAAACTCCTGGAAACCTTTACTTTTCTGGGGTTGCTTGGTTTGGTTTTGTTTTCTAAGTGGCTTAAGCAGGAAAGAGCAGATGGCGCTCCAAAAATTTTGGAAGTAATCAGTGCAATCCAGTGCTTAGGTAATTGCTTTTATGTGAAAATGGCTACATTAAATCCATGTCAAGAGCGTGCAGTATTCCTGACCTTTGCTCCCTGAAGCCAAGTCTCATGTGGACAAGAGGAAACTGCAAGACAGTGTGTGTCTTTCTACATGTATATGTTGTTTCAAACACCCTAACAGAACAATAGCAGTTAGTAAAATTATGTGGATTTGGAACAATCCCTAGACAATTTTAGGTTGACAGAAAACATTTTTGACAGCTTGTGACAGATATAATCTGACATCTGTGTGTTTTAGACTCTTTAAAGGTGACCCATAATTATTTTCTAGCAGACTAAACATATTTTTTATCAGCAAAATGTCCACATTGCAAAGCATTTCTCATACAAGTGCTTTAACCTGCCTTTAGCTTTCTGCCATGGAATAATTTTTCAAGGTCATAGATTTCTATCAACTGTGACAACCTAACCTAGATCTCTATCAACACATAAGGTTGTGATCAAAAGCATGTCTTATATTATCTTTTAATTGGGTATACCGTTTTTTAAATGACTATCACAACTTAAAGTAACCTCACTTCAACTGAGGAAGCTTGAGTAATGTGTCAGCCTGATAGCCCACCTTACAGTGCTCAGAGTTAACAGTCTGACCTCTTCTATATAATGAAAATGAACTAACAGGTGTGTTGTAAGAACAAAATAAGATGGTCCTTGTAAAATTCTTCCTAAAAGGTCTGGCATATATGAATTGTTCAATAAACATCAGCTATTATCATCAGCAGTATTGCCACTGAAGCCCCGAAAGCATAATCAAGTGGTAATTATTCTCAAAGGAGAATACGATTCGTAAACATTTTATGTACATGTAAAGAGACAAAGGAGAATGACATTGTTCTATGCCTCCCACCTCATACGCCTCAGTTTCTTTTTTCCCCCAGTTATTTGGCCCTTGGAGACAGAATCATTTCCCAGGAGCTCATTACGTAATTAAAGATTAGTTTAAAATTAATATCCCACTGAATGCTTTGGGCATATGTTGCTCTGGAATAGTCAGTAACTTTAGTACATAGTTAAAAAAATTTAATAGTGGGTCTCCCTTTGAGGAGAAAGTGCTTAACCCTGACTCTAGGAAACCACAAGAGGAGGGGATGTCTGGGAGAGCCAAGGAGAGGAATGTGTGTAGAGCGTACGTTCCACAGCCATCTGCAGCCCAGGTTGCCATTATGAATAAAGCTTGTGTTTCAAATGGGAGCAAATGAAGAACATAGCATTTGCTTTTGAAGATTGCTTTATTCATAGTACTCTGACACGATGTACTGAGAGAAAATATAATTAATATATGAATTGAATCAAGAAAGACAGAAAAAAGACTATCCTGCTAGAATAAATGAGGAAAGGAGAAAGAGTGGGGGCCGTGTTGAGTTTTTCTGTTTCCACGAGGGCTGTGATTTCTCGGCTTGTTCTAGCAAATGTGTGGAAGGGAGAGGAAAATATTGGGAAGGGGTGGAGCCTACTTTGTGACATTTTCTGGCATATGTGTTTGAAACAATGAAAGTAAAAGACATTCCTCCAGTTGTCTGAATGAAGTATTAGCAAGTAGTTTTTTTCAAGATACAGTGCTAAGATCTACAAATACTAAGAAATAAGGGCCCCTATTTGCCAGAAAACTGTTTCTTTCCCTTTGACACCAGCCAGGGAATCATCCTGACCTTTCTCCAAATAGGCCAACCAACACATATAAATTTCCCACAGGCCATTCAGACTCTCTTCTACAACTCTTTCTCAGGGCCTAGTGCTGAGTGAGCTTTGATAATGAAAAGAACACAATGAGATTAATTTTTGAATGCTGACTCAGAATCAGAAGACCAAGTGTTTGCTAAATAAAGCAAACAATAGAATAATGGTCTCAACCAAGTGAGGTCTGTAACCCACTAGCAGCCAGACCTGCACAAACTGGTTTATGCAGAATCCAGTTCACTGGAGTTATTGATTAGCCAAAACATCCCAGTTCTACCATATACCAAACCAGCTTTGCTCTATACTGATTACTCAGTTTCCTTTTCAATTCAGCAAGAAGCGGAAATTTAATCTCTGATCCAACTGTGGGTTTGGAGATACATAATTCATTAACTGATTTTTTTTTACCTCTACTTTTGCATTCAAAGCTCTCTGTTATGCTCATGACTGCCCATTTTATTACTGCTTTTTGTACCTGTGCCCTGGCCACTGCTCCCTCACCACCTTGCCACTGGTGACCTTCCCATTAACTCAACCTCCATCCACATCTCTTCTCTTCCTATCCATGTCTTGGGGGAATCCCATACTTCTGTCCACAGAAATCAAATAAAAAAAGAATTATATTTTGTAAAAAAAAAATTCCTTGCTCAAGTTGCCAAGTAAATTAACTGCAGTGAGTACTCCTTGCACCAACTCTAATGAAAACAAAAGCAAAAACACAAACTAAACTCCAGAAGAATTTGTATTTCTCAGGATGAAAGAATGAAAGGCTTTTCCTACAGGCCCCAAGAAACCCTGCTTCCATAAGGCCTGCATGAGCCTGGCTTGTCTAGAAGTGCATCCCATACTCCTTATGAAGCCCTTACTACGTGCTTCTACCCCTGGCCTCCCTGTTTGGAGGTACAGGAATGTAGTGGTGATGAGTTTCAATGAGTCCTCTGTCTACTGGTTTCTATGTCGCCCAGTACCTGAAGCAGGAGGTCTTTTCAGAGCCCTTGACTCCTTTCCTCTGCTGTCCCCAAATGAAGTTGATGGCAATTGCTAACTGTGCTGAGGCGTGACCATAAAGTCTTAGTCATGATCCCTTTGCAACTTCCAATTTCAGCCTCTTTTATGCAGAATCTGTTGGTATATGAGCTAGCGCAGAGAGGGATTCGGCTCTCCCTCCCCTGTGGAGCATTGCAGGGCACAGCAGTGCATCATTATAAGGGGAAGCTCATTCTAATCCCACACCGTGAAGACATCGGCAAAGTGTTTGCCTGGGTCCTTTGTGGAAACTGTCTTCTCGGTGAAATAGTGCATCTGTCCACTGCGTGCATTCACCATGGGCTCCTTTACTACACTGTTAATAACTAAATGCCTGGTGACTTGAGGGATTTAGGAACTTTATAATATGGAGGGTGCCCTGGCACTACCTCTCAAGCTGTCAGAGCCTCAGTGGTGAGTAAAAAAACCCATAAGTAAGAATGAGTTGCAAGCACAGATTCAAATCCTTGCAAAAAATCCTGACTTGGTTGCTTTTTCTTCTACGATTCATCTTACTCGTTCTCCAAAATAGAATTTGTAGGAGCAGTGTTCACCCCAATTATTGGAGTACCATTTCCACCGTTCCTCTTCTTCTTAGTGGTTCTGTGGGTTTTCTGTTCTTATAAAACCCATTTTCAGTTTCATTTGCAGAAGACAAGCGCACTTACAAAACACCCTTCACTGCTTTCAAGTAAGATGAATTGGGATTGCTTTAGGGGAAAGGAGTGGTATCGTTCTCATCTCAGGGTCCAGAGTTGTTGAGGGAGTGTCACCTGGACCCTTGCCCACGGCCCAGAGTTTCCTGTTCCCTGTGATCCCCAAAAGTATCTGATGTTGATGAATGTCAAACACAGACATGTTGACAGCAATTTTACGTTGTCTTGTATGGGACGTGGTAGACAGGGAGGGAAGACTGGAAGAGAGAATGTAGTTATGTGGCCCCTCCTTCAATTTGAATTCATATTAGTTTAAAAATAGAAATGTATTCTTTGTATCATTACACTTAAAAGAATTCTCAAATATAGAAACGATATATTATACTCATTAAATTTGCTTTATTTTTAAATTGTTAGAATGGCAAGCTACAGAATTTTAAGCTCATAGTTTGCTGTTTTTTGAGGAGCAAAGAAAATTATAACAAAAGAAATTTTTAACATTAAAGAACCATTAGGCTTGTAGAACTTAGTAGAAGCTACAAAATGTTTTTTCCACTTACTTTTAGGAAAATGGGTGCTTTCTGTAAGCACGTGGCATAAGGTATTATTAGCCCTTCCTACTTCTTCTGGGTCTAATATTTCTCAAAATAAATCTATCCTTATGAATCTTTCAAAATGATTAGATTGAGTCAAGCTTATCTATTCTTTTGCTTGTTCATTTATTAGTTTAAATAATTACAAATTATCATACTCCCCATCCAAAAAAAAAAAAAAACCTGGGAAAATACAAGCCTGAGAAAAGGAAGGGACATTAAAACATTCTGTTCTCAGCACCATGCTCTTACAGAAGTACTATCTGGGATACTGCTTGGGGACTTTATTTTTTCCAGCTTCTAGGCAGATTTCACGATCACAGCACAGGGAGTAAGATTACATCTTCTTCTAACAGCTTTTTTTTGTATTTAGTCTCTATCCCCCTCTCTCCACAGTCATCTACCATGGTAAGGAACAAGTTATTATCAATCATCTCTTTAGGAATCAGCTGAGGCTACTTCATTTCTGACCCAATCGGGAGGACAGGGTGCATTATATAAGAGCCACCAGATAGACACCAACAGGGGGAGCCAAGCGCTCAGTCTGTCTTCTTTACCCTGAGGGAAATACCAGGAGTGCTAAAGGCATCATCCTGCTAAGGCTTTTGAAATTCATTCCTTGTCTTCAGAGATCAAATTACAAACATTGAATACTAAAATTCATCATATCACACGGTGTTCAGAAATATTTGGAGGAGATTTGGAGGAACTTTGATGAAGTCAGTATTTAGACTGGGGTTCAGTTTGTGAGAATTTATCATAAATATTTTGTGCTATTATTCTAAAAATAACAACAGTCCCCCCAAATTATATTGTTTTTCTTTTGGTTTTTGGGTGTTTTTTTTTTTGAAGATCAAATTCAGGAATTTTCCCTTTTTTCCCCTCAACTCCTTTTCCTCCAATGTCCTTATTTTTCTGGGCCTTTTTCATTACTACAAAGGGAATTATGATATTGACAAGGTATAGCATCTAGGTACAGAAAGTAGACAAAAGTAGCAATAACCTGTGGGGAGGAGGAAGTGTAAAAAAGCTATCCATGAGCTATAGACACATACAAAACTACTTTTTCTATCTCAGAACCAAATGTAAGTATGTTGATTTGTTCCGATAAAAAGAGTAGAGAGACAGACAGTATCATTTCCCACAAAATGCGGGTTCAATCATTTAATAATCATGGCTTTGTGTCTGGCACTTACACTCAGTATAATCTCTTATAATCCTGAGATGCGTGGTCAAATATGTATCTTTCAGTATTTCATAGACCACTGTACTTGAAATGTTTTAAAGACCTGTCAGTCCTTTTTTTAATCAATGACTGAGTCTCCTCTGCTCTGATCCATCCTTATAGAACAAACCTGATCTGCAGTTCTGAGCCTCCAGCAAGTGGGTAGGTTTTCTGTCCCTTACAGTGCACTGGTATTGATAAGCTTAACTGGGAGGAAATCTATTACAGATCAAAAAGTATGTCCTTAAATTTCATTTCATCTGATTTTTTTCTATAAATCTATAGGAGTTAAATGGCTCAGTTTTTATTAGTTGTTGGTATTTTTTATGTAAAATGCAACTAAGTAAACACTTTAAGCAAATAGTCTTTGGTCCTTTGTAGTAAGAACCTCTTTTCGATTTTGAAACCCCTCAAACTTCTGGCATTGATTTTTGTATTTGTTGAGTCTTTGTACTTGAGGACCAGTACTATACTGATAGAAAAGATGTTTCACTGAATCACCAACCCTAAAAGAAAGAAAAATGTTTAGTTACCTTCTATAATAGTGAAAAGGAAGAGGAGCGCCTGGGTGGCTTAGTCGGTTAAGCGTCCGACTTTCGCTTAGGTCATGATCTCGCGGTTTGTGGGTTCGAGTCCCGTGTTGGGCTCTGTGCTGACTGCCAGCTCAGAGCTTGGAGCCTTTTTCAAAGTCTGTCACTCCCTCTCTCTCTGACCCTCTCCCCATGTTGCTAGTAGATACTTTTACCAGTGAAATTGCAAAGAGTCATCCTTTTGTTTTCCCCCATTTTTCCTTATTTTGAAGAAACCCAAATAATCAGAATAATTCATTTGTAACCATAATTAATAATTACCTGACTTTGGGTTGCCTGGGTAGCTCAATCAGTTGAGTGTCTGACTCGATTTTGGCTCAGATGATGATCTCATGGTCTTGAGAGCGAGCCCCATGTCAGATGGAGCCTGCTTAGGATTCTCTGTTTCTTTCCCTCTCTCTCTGCCCCTCCCCCACTTTTGCTCTCTCTCTCACTCTCTCTCAAAATTAATAAGCCTTTAAAAAATAATAACTACACTACTCTGCACAGAAATGCAAACAGAAATTCTTGCATCAGAGTCAAATCTGTTTTATTATGCTTCTTTTATTTGGAATTAATATAAAAATTTGAAATGTCATTACTCCCAATAAACAAGACTGATGGCCACAGAGACTCAGAGGGACAATAAAAGAAGGAGACAGGTTTATATACCATGAACTCCTTATGACCTCTTAGAAGGCAAATTGTACTGCCTCAAAGTCATCCTACATGTACTTGTAATGTCACACGGAATATACATTGCCAAGAAATAGGCCCAGATCAATTCCATTATAAGACATAAATAGTGTTTTCTATGTTATCTGTTGTCAAAAGTAAATACCTTTACTTGTGTTTTTAACTGGTTTCCATTTAGTTAAGAAGACCTCAGTGTTCATAAATAACACTTTTTTAGGAGGGATAATGGGCACTTTTCATTCTTTTTGACATCCGACACTCCTTCTATACTTGGCAATTCCTCTACCCAATGAGGCAGAAGCGGCCTTCACTAAAGAAGCTGTAAATACCATCCACTGATTCTCCTAGACTTGCTGGTATCTAGGACCCATGAACTACACTGCGCCAGTCAGACACCCCAACTGAGATTTTGCATAAAGAAATAATGAAATGACATGAGACGCAAGGACTATGTTGGAATTAATTTTAATTATAGCTGGTGGCAGGAGATTAGCTACATCCAATTTCAAGAAATAACTATTCTAGAAGCAACATCCATTATGTAGTATTGATAGCTTTGGCAATGAATGTGTCTGGTGTTCAGTGTCAGCAGCATGGTGCATTCACCAGACAGTTCTCCAGCATTACTCAGCTCTGTTACCGGCTATAAAGCTTCCAGGTCTTATTTTCAGATATCCTGGAAATCCCATGAATTCTACTCCCCACCTCTGCCATCCAATGTCTCTTCACCAAATTACCTTTCCTCTTTACATCAGTCAGACTCTGATGGTTGAAACTAGGAGTTGTGATGGGATAAAAAGGTATGTAATACACAAATCTTAACATTTCTTATTGTCTAAATAAGAGTCATACAACAGGACTTTTAGGAAAGAGTTAAGTGTAGGAAGAAATGAGTAATTCCAGATGAAATCACTATGAACTGACTGTTCACTAGGTATCAGTTCATGAAAGATGAACCATAGAAAAACTGAATAGGTGATCACAAAGGCAGTCTCTGGCCATGCCTCTGTAGAGTATTTCCATGCCCTAGCAGCCAGAATGATTTGGAAGAGTCATAATATGCACAGGCAACTTTTGCTCATCTCTCTTTGAATAAACCACCCAAATTTACTATATCTCTGTGGAAAAAAATGTAAGTATTAGAACTTATTTCTTCTTTAGTGGCTGGGCTTTGTTCTATAATGAAAAATTCATGGTGAAGTTCAATGGTAAAATTCATAAACAAAGCCATAGACCACCTACTTTCATCTCATACTTTATTTTGCCTTGTTTACTGTGTAAATAGCTGACACAAAGTAAGTGTGTAATAAATATCTGTTGCGTAAAGATAGCAAACACTAATATAGCACTTATGAGCCAGGTGTTCACTTATATTAACCTACTTCCTCCTCACAATAACCTTCTGAGACAGGCACTGTTATTATTCCCATATTAGTTCTTTGTATTTGGGGGCAGTTGGGAGAAGACAAGAAGTGGACACACTGAAGGTCTAACTAACTTGCCCAAAGAAAGTGGGCAAACGTGGTCCTAATTCAAGAAGAATGACTCTGGAGTCTGTGCTGGTTTATATAAATTATATATATATAAAATTTCAGCTGATAGTCATTAAGCACCCACCATATGTCAGGCACAAAAATTCAATGATGAGTTTATTATTTTGCCCTCAAGGAGCACACTATATCAGAGAAATAGACATATAACAAAAATTAATGTGCAATTATTCTATGATAGGAAATAAAAATGAGGTTTGCCAGGATACAAGGAGGTGGCAGATGATACTCTGAATGAAAGATGGTCAAGGAGGACATTTGAGAACAGAGTATGCTCCAGCTGAGATTTGAAATAATTTTTTCATGAATATAGCGTTTCATTCTAGGCAAAAGGAAGATCTTATACAAAAGGTAAAAAAAGAGTATGATGTATTTGTGAATTCAGTGAGGCATAATTGAGGGATGAAGTTGGAGATGCAGGCAAAGCCCAGATAATAGAGAAATTCTAAGTTATGATTAAGAACTGTCACTTTATTCTAAGGCAATCAGGAGCCATTGAAGAAACTTAAACAGGAGAGTAAGATGGATAGATATGCACTCATGAAAGATGTTTCTGGCTATAGAAGACTGAAATATAAAAGGGGGTCAAGTTTAGATGGAAGAAGAAAAGTTAAGAGACTACTGAAATAGATTAAATACACAGGACTTAAATGGGTCAGAAGTTTAGGGTAAAGAGGGCATTGACTCAAGAGATAATTAAACATAGAATTGGCAGGACTTATAAATCTGTTGGATCTTGTTGAGGGAGGGGTGGTAGTGAAGAAGTAAAATTCTTCTTTTTCTTTATTTTGGTTTGCATTAATTAACAGATACATGTAACCTCTGATTTCTTTTTCTCTAGAATATTTTCATTCTTTTTGCAAGTTTTTTATTTGTGATTTCACTGTTCCTTGAGACTCTAAGTTTTAGCCTCTCTTATTATACTTTTATGTTTATTTATATCCTAGTGCCTCTTTGGCTTTAAGATGCTTTATGTCTACGTTGAAATGAAATATTGTATGTGTATATATATATATATATATATATTTAACATACACCTACATAAAACTTTGAGAGGGCATCCTTTATAGCAAATTGAATGTTTATATGTATCCTGCTTTTTTAGATTGTCAAATAAATATAGTTATTTATATAACTAATATGTTTGATGGCCCAGTTGAGAGTGTATCTTTTATATGTCCTTTTTATGAATCTTCAGCATTTTTGGACACACGGATATGGCTCTATAAATAATATTTTTGGAAAGAAGAGGAAGTCAGAGTCCTGGCAGTTAAAGCTGGCACTGCTTATTCAGAAACCTCTTTTTGAAGTCAAATATTTCTACTTTTAAGTATTTCTTTTATTAAAAAGTTAAGTTCTGCTCCTTGTATCTAAATAAGACCAAAGCATAATTATTTTCAGTGAAAACAAAGTTGAAATTAATTGAATTATAATACTTCTCTCAGAGATTTGTGTAAGAAAACTACATAATTCATGCACCCGCATATATTACAAATCTCGCCTCAAGAGAATTTCAAGCTGAGACTTTTTATTCTAATATATGAATATGTTTTTATATATTGCACAAATACATAGATAGATGTATAGAAAGATGATTGATAGACATTTAAGTACATTGAGATATAATTATAGACACTTTTATTAAAACAATATGACAATGCCTAGCACAATATGATGGAGAAGGTTAGTACTCAAGGGCTGTTGGTTGAATAAATGCACAGGGCAAGCTATATAAGATCAAGCATGCTGAGGGATGCAATGATTTCAAAGGAAAAAGTCACTACCTTACCTTAAAAGAAATTTTTAAAAATATTTTGCATCATCAGTCTCTTTGGATCTAACAATCCAACTAACACATGCTCATAGCTTTACTATTGAGCCAAATGAAATTGGAAGACTTGGAATTGCCTCAATTCTTCATTCTCCTTGATACCTTTCCCAATTTGTATAAATTAAAAATTAGGATAAAGTATTGTCTTTCATTGATCAGAAATATCTCAACTTGATTTCTTCATGCCATAGTAACTCTGCTTAATGTATTCTGTTCCTAGATGATGCTTGACAATACTTCAATTTAATCAACTCAGTGAATACTAATTCACTAAAAATAAATAAGTAAATACAAACCAGTCTGTTTAGCACCGTGAAGATCATTTTATAAAAAGGCTATCTGAGAATACATTTTTCTGTTTTGAAAGGTTCTTTCCCTTTGTGTATATGTGTTGCCTTTGTGCATTCTTTGTTTTCTTGGTATAGGCTTCTTCTCCTAAGATGCCAAATACTCCTTATAGCATCACAGCACTGCCGTGTTCATCCATAAGTGTTCTGATCACTTGCAATGTTATCAAGGGGCCTCTTTCTGAGAACACTTTGTAAAGTGACTGACATGTTATTGTTACACACATCAGCTTCAGTAATTCCACCAACCAGTTATGAAGTGTTCAGTATCAAAGATTATCATCTAAATCAGAGGACTATGTGGAAAAAATTTAGAGTCTCAAATTTTTAAACTAGATTTAAAATTATAATATTTTCACTGTCTTGGAAAAAATGTGACTATTCACCTATGCACTTAACTCCTTGATATTTCAGGGCAAGGAGGGAGGGATCATCTACTACTTGCCAGATGCTAAACATTGAGATTTGGGGATACAGGAGTTCAATTAAAGGAGAGGTTCATATTATCAAATAATGGATGTGAAATATGATAGGTAGATAATAAATATATCTACTGATAGGATGGAAATACAACAAGAAAAGAAGTAGGAATATGTAACTCTCTATAGAAGGTTTCAAACAGAAAATAACTTTTGAGCCATGATTTCAAAACTATATAGTAAATGTGGAAACGCCTTAACCTGAAGCTCAGATCCTAGGGAAATCAAATTATATATTATAAATTTTTATATATATAAAAAACTCATGGCCAAGTAAACACATTTGAATTTGAATATATCCAAATCTAGACAAACAAAATTTATCAACTAGAAATTGTTATGCTCATCACTTAAAAGGAAGAACTGATTATTCTTTTTTTTTAATGTTTTATATATTTCTGAGAGAAAGAGACAGTGTGAGCAGGGGAAGGGTCAGAGAGAGGGAGACACAGAATCTGAAACAGGCTCCAGGTTCTGAGCTGTCAGCACAGAGTCCGACACGGGGCTCAAGCCCACGAACGGTGACATCATGACCTGAGCTGAAGTTAGACACCCAACCCACTGAGCCACCCAGGTGCCCCTGATTATTCTTTTAAACCTTGAATCCATTGACGTTTTTGCTAACATACATAGCACATTTTTGGTATTATGTCTGTTTAACAAAGGCACAAATACCATTAAAACATCATAACTATTTCTAGATTTATTAAAAATGAGATTAGTGATGGGTAAAATAGCTGAATTACTGGCATTTAGCATGAACTTTTTTTTTCCACTATAGTGAGGCACTATTAGGCACTATACTATGCACTAATTTCTGCCAAACTTTCATCACATTTTGTTCTACTGGGGATACTTCTTTTTTTTTTTTTTTTTTTTTTTTCAAATATTTTTTTTTCAAATTAGTTTCCACATAACACTCAGTGCTTTTCTACTGGGGATACTTCTAAGAGTCACAGTAATAATGAGTCACCATAAACAAAATTGGTCCTATTCTTTCTTTACTCATTATGCTAGGATGAGTTTGATTTTTAAAATAGTTTTAATGTTTATTTATTTTTGAGAGCCAGAGAACAAGCAGGGGAGGAGCAGAGAGAGAGGGAGACACAGAATCTGAAGCAGACTCCAGGCTCTGAGCTGTCAGCATAGAGCCTTACACCGGGTTCGAGTCCATAAAATGATATCATGACCTGAGCCAAAGTCGGACACTTAACTGCCTGAGCCACCCAGGTGCCCTGAGTTTGAATTTGTATTGGTAGAACTGTACAGTTTTTTTCCTATAATGATAATAACTATGGTAAATTGGGTAGGCAGAATGTGAAGTCTTTCCTGTGCTGGAGAAATCTCCTTAGAAGAAGTATGTATATGAAAGGTAGATTTGCATAAGGTACTTGTCTAATATGTGAGCTGACATCAGATTGGTATGAGCTACGCAAACATCATATTATTTTGCGATTGTGCCACATTCTCTTCTTTAGATTCCAATATTAGAAGACATGTATCATCCCTCGTTCTATAAATGGATAGATGAGATGAAAAAAAAATTAAGTGTAATTTAGTGACGTACCCAGTATTATGACATACCCAGCAGAGGAGGGAGTTAGTACAAAGTCCCCATTCCTGACTCCTGGTTAATTCACCTGTGAACAAAACCTCACTTTTGTTTCTTGCAGCCTGAGCTATATTTGAATTTAATATTCAGGAACCAATTTTATTAATTGTCTTGTTTGAATTTATGTTTGGTGCTCTTGCCAGAATTCTGTATTACATTTTTATTTCTGTAATTTGATTTCTCCTGAGCATCATAGTGACCCATCCTTTCACCTAACCCTGTACTTTGTAGACACAGCAATTGAGAAGAATAGAAGGTAGATTTAAAATCCAAACTAAACTAGTTGCAAAATATGAAACATGGTAATGATAAAAATAAAATCTTGGCATATTTTAAGATAGACTGTATATAAATTACAGCAACCTGGGGGCAGTAAAATTGATGCATGGACAGTAACATACCAACCTAATGTAGCAATTACAGTTCTATTTAGTAATAGCACATAAGTAGAAACTTCCAGCTCTAAGCTAAATCTATGTACCCTTGTACTCTTTATGTTGTGTCATCTCCTATAGGAAAACATACTTAGATATGATAAGCATGGACTGTTTTTACTCAGGTAGATACACGTTAAGTATAAAGTGCCCAGAAAATGGTAACTTTCAAAATATGTCAAAAATACATTTACTGTTTTTTACTTCCAGTGTTTGCATTTGTCTTAACATACAGATTCAAATCACTAACTCTATTCATTCAACCTGATGTTTAGCAGCAAGTATAAGAAACTAAAATTTATATAAGTTCCAGGCAGGTTTGTGGTTTTTTTTTTTAATATTAACTTGTTGTTACATATTACTGAATAATGGGAACAATGACCAACTGAAAAGTACATGTCCCAGCTAAAAAGGTTGACCATTACTTTGTTCCAACAAGCAACTCCCATGTTGGAATGTTAACCCAGTGTTGCAAGATCTTCAAAGATTTCAAAAGCAGGCAGAAGTTTAGATTTTTGTAGGTATTAACTAATTCCAGTTTAAAAAGACCAATAAGCGTGTCTGTGGTCCATAGCTTCTCACATGGAACTCTAAGTAGTTCCATAATTCAATAGTAATGGATCATGGTGCCCTTCAGTAAAGATCTCGGTACTGCTCAGGTTCCTACTGTCCTTTGCTTTTTCATTGTCCATTTAATCAGTATCATAAGAAAGCCATAGAATATTTCCTTTATGGGCACCTGGATGGCTCAGTTGGCCAAGCATCCGACTTCAGCTCAGCTCAGGTCATGATCTCGTGGTTTGTGAGTTCAAGCCCCACATTGGGCTCTGTATTGACAGTACAGAGCATGCTTGGAATTCATTCTCTCTCTCTCTCTCTCTCTCTCTCCCCCCCTTCTTTCAAAATAAGTCAATAAACTTAAAAAAGAATTATTTCCATTATATCTTCATAGATGGAAAGACTTGTCACAGTTGTAAACAATTGTCATGAAAAGCGTTTTTATTTGTGCCCATGCCTGTTATCTTTTTGCAGTCTTCAATGATTGTTATTGTTCCCTACAGCCTAATGTTATTGATCTCCTTAAATAAAACTTAATTATGCAAAGCTTACTATTAAATCAAATTTTGATTATTTGAACTTAAAAGGGAAGGATATGGATTATTTATTTTCTATACTCCCTCTTGAGAAAGTAAAGTACATGATTTATTCATTGTTCCATCTCATTTCTAGAGCATTCTCTGGCAAATAGAGGGTTGAGTGAAATCAATCTGTTAATAGAATTTTGTGCTTTTAGTCATTCATTCATTAAGTAATTTTTTCCTTAGTACAAACTGTGTGCCAAGCATGTTATTAAATATCATTTTATATATGTGGATTATTAACTCAAGCTAGAAAACCATTCTGCCTCAGAGAAAAAAAATTACACTAGTCTTCAATTTAATGATATATAATCTACATTTTTTTTCAGTTTTCCTTATGCATAATTAATAACATTATAAGATATTTTAAGTATATATCATGATATTTTGAAGGAGTTCCTCTCATCTAGTTAACCAATACATCCAATGAAATATAATATACCTACATTTTGCCTTCAGTTTTCTGCAAGACTGTTAAGAACATATCAACTTTTTTTCTTAGTTCTCCTTCCTAGAAAAGTATAATAAGATTGGATCATACTATATATCTCAAAGCAGATGTCTGATTGCTGCTTGGTTAATCAGAACTTTCCCCCTGTATACCAAATACCCTTAGAGGAAAAAAATCCACTAGCAAAACAAAACAAAACAAAACAAAAAAAAGTTAAGGTCTCATTAATTAATTTTAAATTTATTTGTAGTTTAAATGATTAGAATGTGACCATTCAAAACTATTTAACTTTGTTTAAAAAAATTAATGCTCCTATTTGATGAACAAAATGGACCTTGGCTCACCTGACTATTCTCTACAAAGACACATTTTTAAAAATCAGATTTCAAAAACAGTGTTTGATGGTCATGTAGATATGAAGATAAAAGTGAACTTCCAACTTCAAACAAGTTCAAATTCATGTGTTCTTAGAATTTCCTCATATCCTTATTTTTTGAAGTTAAGATTTTTAGCAATATGCCAAATGACTCATCATATCAATCAATCATATATTTGTGTCAGATCACATTCTATAGTAACAACAGGGCTGGATCACCAAAATTAATAGGAGCTTCAAAGCCTCCAATACAGCCAGGGTCACTGGGATCACTTAACTCAAAATCAAAAGTTACCTCATGTGCGGAAAGAGACATACACATTAGCATAATATGGTCTGTTTACATTGGTTATATTTGATGGTTATAGTCTTCATTTGAACTCTGGATGTGTCATCAAACTAGATGGCCAACTTGGGAGATGAGAATGTCTTTCTGTAACATAAAAAGTTGGCTGATAAACAACAAAATATATTTCTTTTCCGTAAGGATTTGTGTTTTCTTTTTGAGATTCATCTTTCTCATATTATAGTTTACTAGGGGTAATAAGCAGAATAATGGCTCCTGAAGATATCCATGTCCTAATCCACAGAATCTGTGAATGTATTAACTTGCATGACAAAGGAGAATTAAGATTGCAAACAAAATTACAGCTGCTAATCAGCTGATTTTTTGGTAGAGATAGAGAGCCCTGGAATATCCAACTTGGCCCAATGTAATCACAAGGTAGAACAGGGGATTGGAAATAGAATCAGAGATGGAAGTATGAGAAACCCTCAGCCTGATAGACAAGCAGGGCCATGAGCCAAGGAAAATGAGCGGGCTCTAAAACTGCAAAAGCCAGGAGAATAGATTCTCCCTGAGAGCCTGCAGAAAGGAATGGATACCTTCCAACACCTGTCAACACCCCCAGTGATACCCATTCAGGGCTTCTGACCTATAGAACTATAAAATATATTAAGTTCGTGCAGTTATAAACCACTACGTTTGTGATAATTTGTTACAGTAGCCAAGCAAACTAATACACCAAAGATTTTTATTTTTTTTCTGAAGACTCTGTCACTAAAACTGCATTAATTAAAAAAAAAAAAAAAAAACAGTTAACATTTTCAGACTTCTCTTAAAGTATTGCATATTTCTTCATTCATTTACTTTCAGGAGATAATCCACAGCAGCCAAGGGGACATTTCAAGAAGCAGCCAGGAAATGGAAAGAAATGAACAAGCAGCCTCCAAAGCACACAAAAGTGACGTTCTTGGAACAGAAATGGTAACTACTTAGAAACACAATGCTTTCCAGTTTCCAAAACTGTGTGGAAATTCTAACCTCCTTGTAAGCAATTGCTTTTAATGTCTTTTTATGTATTTAGTATCAATACATACCAGCATCTATTTTCCCACTTTGGCACTGATGTTCTTTGAAAACTAAAATGAGCATGCTAAATTTTTGAGTGCACTTTAGTTGTTAATTTATATATGTTCTGTTATAGCATGAACCTGTGCATTAAAGTAAGGGATAGGGGGGCATCTGGGTACGCAGCTCAGTCGGTACGCAGCTGACTCTTGATTTGGCTCAGGTCATGATCCCAGGATCATGGGATCAAGCTCTACATTGGACTTCATGCTGAATGTGGACCCTGCTTAAGATTCTCCCTCTCTCTCCTTCTCTCCCTCTGCCCCTTTCCCCTGCTTGTGCTCTCTCTCAAATTAAAAATTAATTAAATAATTAAGGGATAGAACTTTACTTAGCATCCCTCAAAATGCACTGAAGTCTTGAATGAAAATCACTGTGAAATGAAGAATATATGTGCAGTACTAAAATAACGGACTTCTTAAAAACATTTATTTATTTAAAATTATCTTTAAACACAGATCTCCCATCTTGAAAAGCACACTGAGGAAATAAACCAAGCTTCTCAGTTCCATCAATATGTTCAAGAAACAGGTGAGAATTTGATATTATTTGACCCCAATATACCTTTCTCCTACTCATGTGTCTGGGTTTGAATGGAGGATTTCAAAAGCACATTCCCTCCCACTAAGGACATTTAGTAACTATGACTCATAGTCCCAAAGGAGACAAAGTAGTATTTCTATGTATAATTAGGTTCTGCCTGTGGTAATAGATGCAATAAGCTTCTAAAATAGTTCACTGCCCATCAGCCTTATGAATTCATCCTAAAAGCCTAGAAGGTGATACAGCACTCATCTCTGAATTGCTTTTTGCCTCAGGCACCTACAATAAAGCTTAATGTTTATCAAGTTCCCTGAGAATAGAAATGTTATCTAGATCATATTACTTTTAATAATAGACTTAAACACTTCTAAATTCAGTTTTCAACCTACAGATATGAGATTAAACTACAGACAAATCTGTGTGCAGTTTGCATAAGACAGGTACAGGCTCTCTTGCCTATAAAAGGGGAATGAGAACTTTTGTTGCCTTGAAGAGCTAAAAAGGAAGATTTAAGCCAATTGTGACCCAATTATTACTTCATTCTATCTGCATTTTGGTTTTATTTTGCTTTTTTAAATGAAGTAGTCTTCCTTTTCTGTCCTTCTGCTGTTCTTTTCTTGATTTATAACTTATATTATAAGCATGAAAGTAAAATATGCTTGTAGAAAACTTGAAACATACATACAATTAAAATAACAGTTCCATCACTTACGACTTCGCATCTAGAGATAACCACCACCATGGTTCTACTGTAGTTCTTGACACTAACTTACATAATGAAATAGTGTCATATGTATATATTTGTACCTTGAACCTTTTTCTTTAACATATATTGTGAGAAGCTTCCCACAGCATTACAGTTTCCTTCTCAAACATCCTGTTTTTGAGTTACCTAACATCCCCGGTATTCTTTTCTGTTTGTAGTCATTGATACACCGGAGGATGAAGAGATTCCAAAGGTTTCAACTAAGTTCTTAAAAGAGCAGTTTGAAAGGTCTGCCCAGGAAAAGGTCCTTTATTCTGACAAAGAGATGACCCCAGCCAAGCAGATTAAGGTAAAACTATTTCTCTACATGGAAACATATTAAGTGTAAAACGAGATGTAAATGCATAGCATTTTCAAATTATTGAATGTTTGATGTGGTTTTTCAACTAAATCTGGAGCCAGTACTTTTTTCTCCCATAAAGAGATTATTCTACGTGAGAGAAGCAGTAGAGTTAAAACTTTTCTCACTAGAAAAAAAATTAGGGAAGAAAAAAATTATATATGCTCTAAAGTTTAATAACTAGCATTAGATAAAATAATAAAGTCAATTTTAAATGTCAGATACTCTGCTTAAAATTCCAAGGAAAACAAAATAATTCTCAAAAGTACTTTAAGACTTTTACTGTTTCCCTTTAGATTACTCAGCGCAGCATATTAAGTAAAGGAGGAAGAATAATCAAGATTATGTGTAAATGTTAAAATACGGAGTTGTTGATGTACTGAGTGGGGAATAGAACCCTAAAAGTGCAAATGAATTATAGAAAAGATAGTAACAAACACTGAATATTGCTCCTAAGTAGGTCTTTAAAAGGAGTCTGTCTTCTGTTGTTTCTAAAGGAGATATCATAGCAGGTGGACAAATAAGGGACAGTCCCTAGGAAATCTCCACCACTACACCCATTTTTATAAGATCTGATTTTCTTTCCCTTCAAGATCGAAAGTGAATATGAAGAGAGTTTAAAACCATCATCAATTGTGGGTACCTCTTCTACTTCTTGCACTTCGACCAGCCAGAGGAAGGAGACATCAACTGTAAAACATAGTGCCCACAATGCCACTTCCTCAACTCTAGCACAAGTTAATGCTACTCCTATGGGAAAGACAGAAGAATTTCCTCCACCCCCACCTGAAATATTTCAAACTCCAATAGATGCGACAGCATTTTCCCAGTCCCCTGAATTCCCCAACCCTCCTAGAACACCACCAGTACCCAAAGAATTATATTCTAAGCAAAGAAATTTGTACGAATTAAACCGTTTATATAAACACATCCATCCTGAGTTAAGAAAAAACTTAGAAAAACATTATATCAGTGAGGTTTCTGAAATTGTCTCTAGTCAAGTGAACCCAGGGAGCTCAGCTTTAGCTGATGTGCAACAAGCCCGGTATGTTTTTGAAAATACGAATGATAGTTCTCAAAAAGCTCTGAACTCAGAAAGAGAACACTTGGAGTGGGATGAAATTCTGAAGGGGGAGGTGCAGTCCATGAGATGGATCTTTGAGAATCAGCCATTAGATTCCATCAACAATGGCTCTCCAGATGAAGATAACATCAACAAGGGCATTGCTGATCAAGAAATCATTGCTGGTGGTGATGTGAAATATACCACATGGATGTTTGAAACCCAACCCATAGATACACTGGGTGATCATTCTTCTGGCACGGAAGAAAGTGCTGAGAAAATTCCTGAACTAGCCAGAGGAGATGTCCGCACAGCACGGTGGATGTTTGAAACAAAGCCATTAGACTCAATGAATAAAATGCATCAAAGTCAAGAAGAATCCATGGTAACTACCATAAAGGACGTAACTGGTGGGGATGTCAAGACTGTGAGATATATGTTTGAAACTCAACATCTGGATCGGCTTGGACAGCTTCATTCAGTGGATGAAGTTCACCTACTGCAACTCAGGTCTGAACTCAAAGAAATTAAAGGAAATGTGAAGAGAAGTATAAAATGTTTTGAAACTCAACCATTATATGTTATTAGAGATGGCTTAGGTCAAATGCTAGAAATTAAAACTGTTCACAGAGAAGATGTTGAAAAGGGAGATGTGAGAACAGCACGCTGGATGTTTGAAACACAGCCCTTGGACACAATTAACAAGGATATCACAGAAATTAAAGTTGTCCGAGGAATATCTATGGAAGAAAATATCAAAGGTGGGGTGAATAGGGCAAAGTGGTTATTTGAAACCCAACCTTTAGAGAAAATCAAAGAAGACTCAGAAGAGGTCATCATTGAAAAGGAGACAATAATAGGTACAGATGTCTCCAGAAAGTGTTGGATGTTTGAAACACAGCCATTAGACATTCTAAAAGAAGTTTCTGATGAAGATCCTCTAAGATCTGAAGAGATAATAGGGGGTGATGTACAAACTACTAAGCATCTATTTGAAACACTTCCAATAGAGGCTTTAAAAGATAGCCCTGATGTAGGAAAACTTCAAAAAATCACTGCCTCTGAAGAAGAAAAGGGGGATGTTAGACACCAAAAATGGATTTTTGAAACCCAGCCTCTGGAAGACATTAGAGAAGATAAAAAAGAGTACATACGAACAGTGAAACTTGAAGAAGTTGACAGAGGAGATGTAAAGAATTACACACATATCTTTGAATCAAGCAATTTAATTACATTTGATGCATCACATAAAATAGAGGTGGAAGGAGTCACAAGAGGTGCTGTAGAGTTAAATAAATCACTCTTTGAAACAACACCACTATACGCCATTCAGGATCACCTTGGAAAATATCATCAAGTAAAAACAGTTCAACAAGAAGAAATCCTAAGAGGTGATGTACGAAGTTGTAGGTGGCTCTTTGAAACAAGGCCCATTGACCAGTTCGATGAAAGCATTCATAAATTCCAGATAATTAGAGGAATATCTGCTCAAGAAATACAGGCTGGAAATGTGAAGTCTGCTAAATGGCTATTTGAAACTCAACCTCTTGATTCGATTAAATATTTTAGTAATATGGAAGAGGAAGAAAGTAAAACTGAACAAGCTACAGATATTGTTAAAGGGGATGTCAAAACGTGTAGGTGGCTTTTTGAAACCCAACCAATGGAGTCTCTTTATGAAAAAGTTTCATTAATGACTGACAGTGAAGAAATTCATAAAGGAGATGTCAAAGCCTGTACTTGGCTCTTTGAAACTAAGCCACTTGATACCATAAAAGATGACGCTGAAGCAACAGTCAAATTGCAAACTGTAAAACAGGAGGAGATCCAAGGTGGGGATGTTCGTACAGCATGTTTCCTTTTTGAGACAGAGAATTTGGACAGCATACAAGGAGAAGAAGGAAAAGAAATCAAGGCCATGGAAATGGATATCCAAGCTGGGGATGTCTCCAGCATGAGGCATAAATTTGAAAATCAGTCCTTAGATTCTATAAGTTCCAGTTCAGAGGAAGTTTTGAAAAAGATCAAAGCCCTAAAGACTGAAGATATTCAGAAAGGCAATGTTTTAAATTGTAGGTGGCTTTTTGAAAACCAGCCAATTGATAGGATAAAAGAGAGCCAAGAAGGTGATGAATTAGTTAAGACAGTGACAGACATACAAGGTGGGGATGTAAGGAAGGGGTGTTTTATTTTTGAGACTTTTTCTTTGGATGAGATTAAAGAAGAATCTGACTGTATCAGCACCAAGAAAACAACTACTGAAGAAGTAATGAAGGGTGACGTAAAAAGCTACAGAATGCTCTTTGAAACCCAGCCACTCTATGCAATTCAAGACCGAGAAGGGCATTATCATGAAGTGACAACAGTTAAAAAGGAAGAGGTGATTCATGGAGATGTACGAGGAACGAGGTGGCTGTTTGAAACAAAACCATTAGACTCAATTAACCAGTCAGAGACTGTGTATGTTATCAAATCTGTCACACAAGAAGACATTCAGAAGGGAGATGTTAGTTCTGTCAGATACAGATTTGAAACTCAGCCATTGGATCAGATTTCAGAAGAATCACGTAATACCGTGTCCACTGTAGACTATATTCAAGGTGGAGATGTAAAAACGAGTAAACAATTATTTGAATCTGAAAATTTTGATAAGAATACATACATAAGAACGGTAAGCGTCAATGAAATACAAAAGGGCAATGTTAAAACATCTACTTGGCTATTTGAAACACACACTATAGATGAACTGAGAGGAGAAGCGTCAGAATATGAAAATATCAAAACAGTCACCCTAGAAGATATACAGAAAGGTGATGTTAAGCAGGCAGTATGGCTTTTTGAAAATCAAACTTTGGATTCTATTAATGAAGTAGATGAAAGCACCACAAAAATCATCAGGGAAGAAATCCCTCCTTCTGATGTCAAAACAACTACATGGCTCTTTGAAACTACACCCCTTCATGAATTTAATGAAAATAGGGTAGAGAAGGTAGAAATTATTGGCAAGAGCATTAAAGAAACATTGCAAGAACTCTATTCTCAAAAAGTTATTGAGGCTCCTGGAATCATCATTGAAGCCAATGAAGTAGGGGATGTTCGAATGGCAAAATACAGGCTAATGAATCAAGCATCTCCTGAAGTACAGAAAGAAGAAATTATTAGGGTTGATCTCAGAAATATAATGGTGAACCTACTTTCCAAAAGAGACTGTATAAGAAGAGAGATTTCGGTTAGTGAAGAAGAGAAGGGAAATGTTAATTTGACCAAAACTCAATTATTAAACAGATCAACAGAATTTCATGCTGAAAAAGAAGAAATAGTGAGTGGTGATGTACAACAAGCAATAAAAAACCTGTTCTCTGAGGAAAGATCTGTAAAGAAAGGCATTTTAATTCAAGAAGATGAAAGAGGAGATATTAACATGACTATCTATTGTCTTCTTCATGAAAACACTGGTGACACAATTGAGCGTGAAGAAGTAATAGGGGGTGATGTGAAACGTTCCATTCATAATTTGCTGTCTTCCATATCAAGCAATAAAATATCTGAAAGGGCTAAAATTGATGCCTCTGAGAGGGGAAATGTTCAGTTTTTTACAACATGCATAGAAACTGGAGCTTTGGATTATCTTAAGCAACTTCAGACAGGGTCAAATGAAACATTAACATCTGGGAAACGAGAGAGGGAGGAAGAAATAATTGGTGGTGATGTGGAGGGCACGAAACTGTTACTGAAGAAAAGGCAGTCTCGGGTCGAACGTACTGTTAATGAAGCCGACATCATCCCAGGACATGTGCATAATACAGTTAAGGTTTTTATGACAGAGCCTCAGACTACATTTTGCAGGACACCCAAAGAAGAAATTATAAAAGGTGACTTGAAATCAACCCTAAATTCCCTCAGCCAGGCCATGAATCCGAAAACAGTGGCTAAAACAGAAGAAATTATAAAAGGTGACATGCTGTCCACACTCAAGTCACTTAAGGAATCAAGCCACCAATGGAAAGAATCTAAACAACCCAATGCCATCCCTGGTGATATTGAGAAAGCCATTGAATGCCTTGAAAAGACTGCAAACACAAGAACAGAAATCCTGAAAAAGGAGCTTATCCGAGATGACCTTCAAATGTCATTAAGGAATCTGAAAGAAGCACAGAGAGCTTTTAAAGAGGTGGATAAAAAAAGTGTAATGAAAGAAGATGTGAAGGAGGTGATGGTAGGTTCCTCAGAAGAGCAGAAAACAAAGATTCATCAGGTGGCTGAGCAGAGGGACAAAAAAGGTCTTCTTCAGCCAAGACCAGGACCGTTTGAGCCAGCAGCCAGGTGGCAAGGGGGAGCAGATGCTCCCAATCAAACTACAGGCAAATCTTGTTATGGGAATTTGATAGAAGAAAGAACTGAAGTTAATCTTCCAAAAGCCCCCAAAGGCACCATAAAGATTGTCATAGATCGTGAACAAAACAACGATGCTCTTGAGAAAAACCTTAGAAGACTATCTAATTCACACCACAAAGCTAGTAAAAATGTGTTGGAATCAGGGGACAAAATGGGTATCTGGATGGATACCACAGCAGAGCAGCATTTTAGTGATGAACAGATGACCAGACAATTGACTTCAACTGTGTCAGCCAAGGAACATCTAAAAACTAAGGAATCAGAGACAGTGAGAGAACAGAAGAAGGATGCAGTCTTTAACTCTACCCAATCTATTGGTAAAACAATTGGAAGCCAACAGACTCAAACGTGTGAACTGAGGAATGACAACCAGAAGACTGAGTCTTTCTCTGTAAAGATTCCAAAACATACCAAACACACTAAAACATCAACAGATAGACAAAGCCCAAAGCCCAGTCCAACCCAGGGTGTAGTCAACAAGACAGTTGTGGAAACTTGTGAAGTTTCAGAGGACTTTCAGAAGCAAACTTCACTAGAGCAAGAAATACAATGTTCTAGGAAAGATATAAGGAAAAAGAACATGAACCCTCAACCAATTTTGCCTATAGATCAAGACATATCAAATACAACAGAAGTAAAAGTCTCCCCAAAAAGCTACAGTAAATTTAAGGCAATTGACAAAAAGCAGGCTGATGTTCATCTGAAGAGCCAGGACTTTCTAATGAGGACAAATACTTCCACAGACTTAAAAATGGCAATGGAAATGTCCTTTAATTCAATCAATGTTAACCCTGAAAACAATGCAAAAGAAAGTGAGTGTTCTCTTCCACCTCCTTCTCCACCTCCTCCACCACCTTCCAACACATCATCTGAAATTGAATTTCCTCTTCCTCCTCCACCTCCTTTAATGATGTTGCCTGAAAAAAATGTTTTTCCTCCCTCATTGCCCACAGAGATGATAAAGGCTGAATTTGAAAGTTTCCCAGGCCTCCCTCTTCCTCCACCACCAGAAGATGAGAAATTTGAATGTCTATCAATGTTTCCACCGCCTCCCCCTCCTCCTCTTAAACCATCGCATCTCCTTCCCTCCTCTGTTCAAGAAAAGCGCAGTGGAGCATTTGTACAGTATTCCAAGGAAGAAGCCTCAAGTTCTCAGCAAACTCATTCTCAGGCAAAAGTCCTAACTGGAAAATCAGGGGTAATTTTGCCACCTCCCACATTCCCTAAACCCAAATTTTCCAAACAGATCGAAGATAAAAAGAATCACGGTTCTCCAAGAGTTGGAATGGAAAATTCCCTGCCAGATGTGGAATGCAAAACTACTCCCTCAAAAGATCAGAAAAATGTAGTAATGGTGACTAGCACTGAACACACAGAGTTGAAGCAGAATGTATCCAGAAGTCTTGATGAAAGAAAACAATTATCTATGGACTCTAAAAGGTTTCTCTCACAGACAGTTCCAGAAATTTCACTACCCAAGGAAAAAACAATAGCGCCTCTTGTAAAATCTCATTCATTCTCAGCAGGCTCAGGACAACAAAGTCCAAAACCTTATATGAGAAAATTTAAGACACCTTTAATGATTGCTGAAGAAAAGTATAGACAACAAAGAGAAGAGCTTGAAAAACAGAAGCATGAGAGTTCTTGCTACAAGATAGTCAAAACGGAAAGCCCAAATCAAAACATGTCAGAGCCGAAAAAGGAAGTGTTGTTACAAAAAACAAATGAGGTGGTTCCCCTACCTGGAATGGATTCTCAAAGTCATTCTCAAGTACTAGGAGTGGGTACTGATAACCAGCTTTCCACAACACCAGGAGTGACCGTTGCTGCTGAAGGGCACCAACCTGTTTTCCCAGCCTCAGAAGACAAAGATACCATGGAAAAGGAAGTTATACAGAGTTCGAGGGACACACTACAGTCTATATCAGCTTGTGAAATTAAACAGAGTCACCAGGAATTTAAGATACAAGAAGCACAGCAGAAGTATGTGGAGGAGCAGCTGCATTTGTCCCAAAGAAAACCAGTTTCCCCAAGTTTCAAAGTTAAAAGTATCCAGCTTCCAACTCCAGATCACAAATTAAAGGAAACAGACCACATCTATGAAAGCCATAAAAAGCAATCTGAAGTTGATGTTCAAACCATTAGCAAACAACAGTACCAGAAATCTGAGAGAACTGAAGCAAGCACTGAATATAGTAATAAGCAATCTGTAGCTGAAAAATATTGTCAATTACCTAAGAAGGAGAAAAGAGTAACAATAAAATTGCCAACAGAACCCGTAGGGAAAAGCCATGAAAGTAAACTCAATATAGTTCATGAGAAGCAAAGAGAATATAGAGACTCTGAGAGTGGGAAACTTCCAGGAAGCGAAAGAACAAATCAGGAACCATCACTGACTGGTCCAAAGGAAGAGAGACCAACAGTTGAAAGAAAGCAAGAACGTTTGAATAAATCAGCACAGAAGGTAGTCAAGCAAAAGGTTACTGATGTATATCTTGATTCACAGACACAGAATTTTCAGCAAACACAAACACAGACTTCTGAAAGTCAAGTTGAACATAAAAAATTGCCCGAGCCATATAATAATCTGCAGGAAGAAAAATGTCTTGGACTCAAGGGCATACAACAGAAACAAGTCTTTTCTAATACTAAAGATTCAAAGCAAGAGATTACACAGAACAAATCTTTATTTTCCTCTGTGAAAGAATCCCAGCAGGATGATGGAAAATGTGCTATAAATATATTGGAATTCTTGAGAAAACGTGAAGAACTACAACAGATTTTGTCTAGGGTAAAGCAGTTTGAAGTGGAGCCAGATAAAAATGGCCCTAAAATATTTCAGACACTGTTAAATATTATTCCAGTATGGCTGTTAAGTGAAGAAAAAAGACAGTATGGAGTTTGCATTGCTATGGAAAATAACATAGAAAAAATCAAAGAAGAAATAACGCATATTAAAACTCAAGCAGAGGATATGCTTATGTCCTGTGAGAATACAATTCAAACAGCCATGATGATATCCTCCAAAGCAGGAAACCAGCGGAATAAACCTACCAGCCTTAACGAAACATTATCTAAAATATCTAGTGCTAGTGACCAGCAAGAAAATACCATTGTAGAAAAAACAGAGCACCATCAAGTAGCAACTCACCATGAAGCAACTGCTCACAATCACGTGAAAACTCATCATGAAATTAAATTAGATAATAGCAAGATCTCTCCTCCATCCTTAAAAACACGCCCACCGTCACCAACTTTTATAACAATCGAGTCTACTGCCCGGCGAACAGAAACCTCTACTAAGGATGAGCTCTCTCAGTCCCCTAAAAAGGACAGTTTTGCTGAACCATCACCAAGAAGTCCCGTGGCACAAACGTCTAGAGTCGGCAGAGCAGATGCGTCCCCTCCTCCACCCAGGAGTCGCTCTGAGCAGCTTGTCAAACTCAAAGACACCACTGCAAAGCTGTCCAGAGGGGGCGTCGCGTGCACATCAGGAACTCCGGTTCCGATTGTAGAGAAAAGGTCTGAGATCATTGCATCCCCTGCAACACTTCGTCGTCAAATTAAGATAGAAACCCGTGGTAGGGACTCTCCACCCACAATCACAATACCTATAAGTGTAAACCACGTAGATAGTGGTTCCTTCAGAGGATCCACGGAAGCTCAAGAGGAAGTTAGGCAAGTGGAGAAAAGAGAGACTTACATTCACAAAGACACTGGGAATTCCGCGCAGCGCCTCCTGCCGGACACTGAAAGTTTTGATGCGGTGGAAATCATCCGCAAGGTCGAAGGGCCCCGCGGCTCAGAGCACAGGCAAAGGTATGAAGCCGCCAACCAAACTGTTCAAATGGCTGAAAATTTCATGAGTGACCATGAAAATGAAATAAACAGATGGTTCAGGGAATTTGAAGATGGGCCAGCTTTTGAAGCAAAGTCAAATAGAAGAGTTTATACCAATGGAGAAATAAACCATAATATTAAACAAGAAAGTCGTTCGTTTTGTAAGGAGGAATTTGGATTAACATCTCTAGAAAATACAAGTTTTACAGGCTTTTCTTGCAATCGTCCTAGAGAGCTGCAAGAAAAAATCCCTGTCAGACAGCCCAGCGTCCGCTCTGAAACAAGGACTGTAAGTGAACATTTCTCAGGTGTGGATGCTTTTGAGAGTCAAGTTGTTGGGTCAAAGATGACTGTCTCTTCATCACATGGCTCAGAAGCTGGCAAATCTGGCTTTGACTTCAAGCATGCGCCACCAACCTATGAAGATGTCATCGCTGGCCATATATTAGATATTTCTGATTCACCTAAAGAACTCAGGAGGAATTTTCAAAAGGCATGGCAGGAGAGTGAAAGCATTTTCCAAAGCCTGGGTTGTGCGACCTCCGATGCGTCTGCCACTGAGATGAGAACCACCTTCCAAGAGGAATCTGCATTTATCAGTGGTAAATGAGAGTGTGCAGAATGTGAAGACTAACCCACTTAACGGCACGTGTTCCAAAGCCAGGATGACTTGTAGTTAGAAGGATGCTTGGAAATAACCAAAAACTAACAGCTTTCCCTGGCGGAGGATTTCCTCCTCTTTACAATGCTTGCTTTTACTGCTTTGTTTTCACAAAAGCATCTAATATAGGAGTCATCTGCACTGTGCGAGAATAACAGTGTAGATTGATTGAGTCCTGTATTTGTCAAGGTAAATCAGATTTTAGATAAAGCAGCAGATGTAATCTTGTTATTGTGACAGTATTAATAATTATATGTAACAGCATATTTATTAATAATCGTACATGCATAGCACATTGTTTATATTTTTATTAAAAGTTAATATTTTATCCACTTGCTTCAGACAATATGAGATCATATCTATTGGCCTACTATTGACGTATTTTTTTTTTTTACAAATAGCTTATTGTCAAATTAGTTTCCACATAACACTCAGTGCTCATCCCCACAAGTGTCCTCCTCCATGCCCATCCCCCCC